>NW_015386821.1:216197-246335 GCF_001527695.2 Protobothrops mucrosquamatus
GCGGCCGCATTTTGGACCATTTGAAGCCTCCGGGTGCTCCTCAAAGGGAGCCCCATGTAGAGAGCATTACAGTAGTCCAGGCGGGAGGTGACAAGAGCATGAGTGACTGTGTGTAAGGCGTCCCGGTCCAGAAAAGGCCGCAACTGGTGAATCAGGCGAACCTGATAAAACGCCCCCCTGGTCACGGCCGACAGATGATTTGACTTTGATTTGACTTTGGTTTCTTCTTTGACTCTTTAACTGGTATTTAACTGGTATTGTTTCCTGTTCATCTGGGTATTAGTTGCTAGTTCCTTGACTGATGGTTGTGTCTTTTAAAGAACATGAAGATGGGATTTATTTCTGTGTGCCTGTAGATAGCTACTTTGTCTGAATGCCAGGACGTCCCTAACATTTTTGGAGTTGGCTTGGTTCAGAATGTCAACACTTTTCCTAATTGTGACTGAATTTGTATATGTGCTGAGAGCTTAAGACATTTTCTTAGTCCAACCTTTTAAATTTTAATTTACTATTTCTAATTTTTCTAAAATTCCTTAAGCTCTCAACACAAGCTATTTTACAAAGAACAAACCAAAAACATTAGTAAAAATGCATATCTTTTATTTGAAAGAGCAAACTGGGCTCAATTTTTCAATAGGCAGTTCATTCGCTTTGAAGAAGAGCCTGCTTCTTAGTGCTCAAGGAATTGATCTGGAGAAAGCTAAGTAGAAGTAGACTTGGTTAGTTCTTGGATGGAAACCATCAAGAAATCCTTGAACTGTAGACCAGGAAGTTGGAAAAACAACATTCCAGAAATAGGCAATGACAGAGTGGTTACATATTGTAGGTAGGCAAACTGATGAATACATAGTCATCAGAATCCCCAGTTTTGACTAAAAGTAGTCCTCTATAGCAGAGGTCCTCAACCTTAGTTACTTTATGACTTGTGGACTTCAACTCCCAGAATTCCTCAGCCAGCCATGCTGGCTGAGGAATTCTGGGAGTTGGAGTCCACAAGTCATAAAGTGGCCAAGGTTGGAGACTCCTTCTCTATAGGAAGTCTTTTAGCATTGGCAAAGCAATTTAGTAGCAAGCTCCAGAGGACCTGATTAGATCAGTTGATTAATCCCTTCTACTTCTTGATGGAAGCCCAGGAGGGCCAGATGATTAAATCTCTGGGTAAACTCAGCTCTCCCCCTCTCTTGAAATAAATAGCCAGTGTGGAGTTACTTTAAGGCTTTTGTTCTTAGAATATTCCTGGGGGAAAAACACAGCATGGCAGTGCAGAAGGAAGACACATACAGATACACACAGACGCACAGAAACAAAAACCTTAAGTCCTCTTCGTATGATTATAGAAAGTCTTCCAGGATTCAGGAAGGAAAGTCCAATATATAGAAAGTCTGGATAATTAGACATTATCTAATGTCTTAGAGATTTTATTTAGCACATTTAGGTCAACATGCTCAAAGTCTTCCCTGAATTCTTACAAAGATGTTTTCTCCAAAGTTCAGTCTTCATTTGGGGTCAACTGACCATTGCTCCTCTCTTTTTAGAAGCTTCCTTAATCATTTTCTCTAAACCTATCCCCACCTGTATTTTCTCTTTGCTTTTGTGTGTCTTAATAAACTAAATACTATTTAAAACAGACTAAGTAATTGCTGTTCTGTTCCCCAGAACAGCAATTTTTCTTCTTTTAGCCATGTTCTGAGGAGAGGAAAAGAAGATGGCGGCAGTGAATACTAGGGAAAGGAGAAATATCACTCTGAGCTGCCTTGGTAAGATGGGGCACATCTAGTGGTGACAATGTGATTCTTATATTATTAGGGGAGACTTACTTGGGTTTCAGATTCAAATTCTTCTACAATGAGGCAACATGTTATAGAGCTCTGGTAGCACAGTGGTTAAAGTGCAATTTTGCAGGCAATTGTTGTTGAGTCTGTCCATGTGTTGTAAGATTAAGGAGTTTTCACTGTGTCTTCTGGATGCTACTTAATGTACTCTGTTAGTTTTCTGCTTGTCAGTCCTATATAGTGGCTGCTCCAGTCCTTACATTGTTGTAGAGGTCTTATGATTTTTATTCTTGGGTTTTAGGTTTATTTAAAATATGTTTGGGCAGGATTTAGTTGGGTTGTTTGCTACCTTGATGCTGTGTGGTTATAACAGTCTCTTGGTGTTTCTGATATGTTTTTTGATGTATGGTAGGGGTGTCAAACTGCTGGCCTGCGGGCCAGATGCATCATAGCAAAACCACGCCCACCCCATTGCCAGCAATGGCAAAAAAAGTCACGATATGTCACAACACATCACGTGACTTTGCGAGTTTGACACCCCTGATGTATGGTATGATAGTGTTATCTTTTCCATAGCTTGTGTTGGTTGTGCTGTAGTGGGTTGAGTGGTCAGGCACTTTTTGATAAAGTTTCATGAGCCAAAATGTGCCCTTAAATCTTGTAAAACATCTGTGATACTGGGGGAATCTCACTAGAGGTACATTGGTGACTGGAAAAGTGAACTATTAACTTTTCTATTTGAGATTTTGGATGAGAAATTTGGGTTCTGAAGGTTCACATCAGGTAACGTGGATTGCATTCAAGCAAGATCTGTAAAAAGCTTTGTCACCTAGTTTCTCCTCATTCTGAATTATTTACATGCTGCTATTGTCTTTAAAGCATGAAACTATTTGCATGGTTCTAAATAATGAAGATACTATAGCTTATTAATAAAAAGCATGTAATTTCACTTGTAGAATCTGAATATGTGAAATATAGATATTGTGCAGGTGCTGCTCAAGGAAAGATCAAACTGCAGCAAAGGAACCTTTCTCTATAGTACTAATGAAGGTGTCTTGTTGCAACTTTTGAACACAACAGACTTTTGCATATACAAAGAATGTGCAGTGGTTAAAGTGCAGTATTGCAGGCAAACTCTGCCCACAGCCTGGAGTCCTGATAGGGCTCAAGGTTGACTCAGCCTGGAGTCCTTCTAAGGTTGGTAAAATGAGGACCCAGATTGTTGGGGGCAATGTCCAAATTATGCTTCCAGATTGTAAACTGCCCAGAGAGCACCGTAAAGTGGTAAACCTAAATGCTATTGCTATTGCTGTTGTTCTGGAATAGAATCTAAAAAAGGAAGTAGTGAAAAGATGTTCTATCACAAAGAACTGACCAGAGAAAAAAAATGCCCTTTAGTGTCAGAGCATGCACAGTCTTATTG
Source organism: Protobothrops mucrosquamatus (assembly GCF_001527695.2). Lineage (NCBI taxonomy): Eukaryota > Metazoa > Chordata > Lepidosauria > Squamata > Viperidae > Protobothrops > Protobothrops mucrosquamatus. The sequence goes on from NW_015386821.1 coordinate 219,393, forward strand.
TGCTGAGATAATCCAGAGTAAATACAGTAAACAGTGGTCTATATTAAATGGTGGTTTATTTTATACTATCTACAACATCATACACCAGGAACAATATACATACATGTGTTAATATAGCAGGATCCAACAAACAGCAGTTACAGCAGGAAACAGAAGAGAGAAAACACATCTGCAGAGCTTTCCCTTTTATATAAAAGCTCTTAAAGGGACACAGACCCAGCTGGCTCTTAAAGGGACATAGACTCTGTTGAATCATTCCCATCATTATATCATATATTACATCAGCTGGTTAGCTTCTAAATCATTACCTTGACATTTAGGCCAAGCAAGTACAAATCCGCCTGAATTCCATGTATTCAGTTGTGGCATTTATTTGTTTGTTTGTTTGTTTGTTTATTTATGGTCTAAGATCAAGTCACAAAATTTAAAATGCAACACACCATTAATATTTACATGCAAATAACACAGACATCTATAAGAGGAAGAAATCTGATAAAATTAACAATTCATTGGAGATACTAAAAGGTTCCTATAAGCTAAGGCTATAAATAAACATTTATAATAATAAACATTAGAAACACCCAGCTATGGTCTTTTAGTAAAAATACCTCAATCTCCTCTTCATGAATGGAGCTTATCTCGCTCAGAGAGGGTGTATAAGCTGACCCACACATCAACAACATGTCTTATATGCAAGACTAAATTCTGGATTGATTGGCAGGCATACTCATAAACAAGTAATCTTCTGTATGTCAAAATCAGCCAAAGCCATGCATTGCCAGCTACTTAAAAGTCACACAATGATCCTAGAGAAAGAAGAGGAACATTAGGGCTGCAATCCTCATTACAAATGCTAAACTCTCAACAGCAGAAACGGAATGGGGCAATATTTATTATTATTGTTTTATTTCCTTCATTAATTAGAATCATGGTTTTATGCACACTTTAAAACAGCTGTCCTGATGTATTTCCATTCTGTTATTTCTGAAGCAAATTAAGCCAAAGTTTAAGAAATTCCATTTTTTATGAAGCCCTATCATATATAAGCCATCCAGATAACAATACTCATCTGCAAATGCCAAAAAGTTAATTACTGAAGTATTTTTCAGTTTGTTTTAATGTGATGTCAAATAAATAATAATAGAAGTTATTGGAGTGCAACGAAATCTCCAAAATGAAAATGGAAGAAAATGCCAGCTCTATTAATATTTGCAATAAGATGGGGGTTTTTTAAATGCTCAAAAGTTTTTTTTAAATGCTCCCTAATCAAACCACATCTATAGTCGAGTGTCCCAATAGAGTTCCTGCCCTCCTCATTTTTCTTGATTTAAATATTTTATTGAGTTTAATTACCACTACAAATGGCTGAACAAATCATAAATGTCAACATAGGGATTAAAAACAAAAGATCTTGTCCAATTTTTCTATAAAATTATACAAGCATGAGCTAGTCAAAGGCAAACACCTTTAAAGTTCAGTTGCTTCCATGGAAGAAAGGTATATGCCTTCTTTACACTCTTTTTGGACTTAATGTAAGTTGAAAGTGCTTAATTTGATTCATGAAGCCTTATACATCCCTATAGAACAGTATTACAAATAACTTCCAATGGGGCCCATCCCACTGATGGAATGGCTCCACCAAAAATGATTGCATTAACAATGGGATAGAATCAAGGTCATATGATTCATTTCATGAATTCATTTTGTACCACTTTATAACCCTTTGGTAAGACCTCACTTGGAATATTGCATCCAGTTTTGGTCACCATGATATAAAAAAGATGTCGAGATTCTAGAAAGAGTGCAGAGAAGAGCAACACAGATAATTAGGGGACTGGAGGCTAAAACACATGAAGAACAGTTGCTGGAGTTGGGTATGTCTAGTTTAACGAAGAGAAGGACGAGGGGGGACATGATAGCAGTGTTCCAATATCTCAGGGACTGCCATAAAGAAGAGGGAGTCAAGCTATTCTCCAAAGCACCTGAAGGCAGGACAAGAAGCAAAGGATGGAAACTAATCAAGGAGAGAAGCAACCTAGAACTAAGGAGAAATTTCCTGACAGTTAGAACAATTAATCAGTGAAACAACCTGCCTCCAGAAGTTGTGAATGCTCCAACACTGGAAGTTTTTAAGAAGAGACTGGACAACCATTTGTCTGAAATGGTATAAGTTTTCATGTCTGAGCAGGGGATTGGACTAGAAGACCTCCAAGGTCCCTTACAATCCTATTATTCTGTTTTCTTTTAAAAAATAGATCCAATATTGGGTTTAAATAAACTGTTGGAAGATTGGGAGAACTCTGAGATACAAATGGAAAATTAGGGCCTTGTAATGTTGACTGTGTCTCTATAGACAAATGACTTTATTTGGAAGATAGTTCTAAATAAAGAGTACAGGGAAATACATTTTCCTGATTTTTTTAAAAAATGTGTTCATTTAATCTGATGAAAGAATTGTGCTCCAGAAATTCTTTTCTATAGAATTTCAGGTCAATTCTCATGGTGGAACACGGTACCTTTGCCTATTTATTTATGAATGTGGCCAAGAAGAATTAGTGCATATTCTGCATTTCAGGGTATAACCATGCCTCCATGTCCATCAGCCTATGAGTCAAAAAGGCATCTCATTAAGGGTTCTTCTTCCATTGGGATCTGATTTCCAATGACGGAGAAGAAGTGCATCTATTATCTATATTTTATGTCATCCGATACTAACATGGCCTTTCTTCACTCAAAGTGGATTGGCCATCTATGAGACTGTTGAATTTTGCAGGGTCATACATTGTAATCATAATGTATATTTTTATTGCTACTGGACATACACATATTTGTATAGTTTTATTGCTTTTAACCTTGCAAGCTACTCAGAGTTGTTATGTGAAATAACGTGTAACTTCCATATATGAAAACTGCTGAAAAATCACACTGGGGCCAATTCATACATTTCCCAATCATCATAGAGTAACAGCTTACAGTTGTTCAACTACTATATATATTTTTCAATTTTTTTTCTGAACCATTGGAAGAATAAGCCCAGCCAAAGAAATGTCCTTATTGCTTAACAAGATCCCATATCAATTATACCCAGTATAATATCATAATGCACTTGCAAGCTTGAACAAATGGCAAGAAGAATTTTATAATACATCTATAAGAAGTTTTATTTCTAAAGGGAGTTAAAATCAAGCTTTCTACAAAAGGCTAAAGTTATCACACTTCACTTCAAAGGCTTCATCTACCATTCAAAACAGGGAAAAGGAGATTACAAGAATGTACCTCAGATTCTTTGAACTAATGGCCTCTCTAGTCTACTTAGCATTTCATTAAAATAACATTATATTATACCTTCTGTAATTGATCCTACAAAACAGTAGAGCTGAACAGAAAAAGTAACATTAAGAAGGAATTAATAATATCTCAGCACCACCCTAGAACAGAATTTCTCTTTGAAGCAGGAGCTTTATAGATGGAAGGAAGGAAGGAAGGAAGGAAGGAAGGAAGGAAGGAAGGAAGGAAGGAAGGAAGGAAGGAAGGAAGGAAGGAAGGAAGGAAGGAAGTGAAAGAAGAAAAGAAGTGAAACAATAGTGATACAAAAAGTTGTAAACTTCTAAGATAGTCTAGGATTCAATTAAACCTACCCACATTTTAGCTAGGTGTACAAAAAAGAAAGAAAACAGAATTAAATAATGTTATCTTGAGAAGAACAGCTAGTATTTTAAATTCCTGTATGCAATATTTCTGTCCAAAATGACATTTGTACAGGCAAAATACATAGCATTAGGGAAAAAATGTTCAAATAGATAATAAATGATCACTGAATTCAACTGAATTTAATATTTCCTTGCAAAGCATTTCAAAGCCCATTGTTAAATTACTGTTTTCAGCTAGAAATTACTTTTTCATGATTCTTAATACTACTGATACAATAAAAAAACTCCCCCCCCCCCAGCGTTTCACAATATGAAATGCAATGACTAACAACACAAGCACTGTTATCTATCAGTTCCTCAGCACTTGAGATCAGGAAATCTTGGAAAATACTTTCTCCTCTACACATCAAAAGAGGTATTTTTCTTTGTGTTACACCTTCTGGGTTTTCATTGATTCCATCCAAGAAGAAAGTATCTTCTGTCATGGTGCTCGCTCTGACCTATAGACTGTTTATCTCCATGAAAGCTAGAGCAAAGGTTTAACTAGGTGTGTGACAGTTCTCTATCAAGCTTGGTATATCATCAAAAGCTGTTTTCCAATTCATATTTACAAACCAGCAAATTGAACTACATCCAGGCTCTGTTTATTTTTCAACAAGTACAATTATAGTAAAATGTGCTTTAAGTGCATGCATTCCACCTTAATGGAATATGCAGCAAAGCACTTTTGAGAGAAAAGAGAGGTGCCTTCCAACCCTATTATGCTATATTCTATATTCTAATAGGCAGTGGTGGGATTCAGCCGGTTCGCATCACTTCCACAGAACCGGTAGCTAATTTTTTGTTGCCCAGGCTCAGAATGGACTTCTGGATGTGGCATCCACACACAGAGAACCGGTTGTTCACATATTTGAATCCCACCACTGCTAATAGCGTTGGAAGGGACCTTGGATGTCTTCTAGTCCAAGCCCCTGCTCAAACAGGAAAGCTCATAGCATCTCAGACAGATGGCTGTCCAGTCTCTTCTTAAAAGCCTCCACTGATAGGGCACCACAATGTATGAAGGCATGGGGCATAATTGTTCTCCCCATCAGGAAATTTCTCCTTAATTCCAGGTTGCTTCTATCCTTGATTAGTTTCCATCCACTTTTTCTTAACTTGCCTTCTGGTGCTTTGTGGTAGCCCTAAATATTGGAACACTGCTATCATGTCATCACTAGTCCTTCTTTTCATTAATCTACACGTAGCCAATTCCTGCAATTGTCCTTAACAAGTTTTAGCTTCCAGCCCCCAATCATCCTTGTTGCTCTTTTCTGCACTCTTTCCAATGGCTCAACATCTTTTTTGTATTGTGGTGAACAAAATTGGATGCAGTATTCCAAGTGTGGTCTTACTAAGGCTTTGTAAATGTCTGTCCAGTCTCTTCTTGAAAACCTCATGTTGTTGGATAAATATCCTGCTGATGAAAAGCTCAACAAGAGTCAACAAAAGTCTTCTTCTGCTAGTTGAATAGGACAAGAGCAATTTGGTCAGTAATAGGTGGTTGGGGAAGGCTATTCAAAATGAAATATCAGATGATTATATCCTTTCGTATTTTGTATTTCTACAGTGGTTTTTAGTTACTCCACTAGCCCTCCAAAACGTATTTTTAGGAATGTGTAAAGAGGCAAAGGAAAAGACCAAATTGCTCTTGTCCTTTGCCTCTTTACACATCCCTAAAAATACATTTTGGAAGGCTAGTGGAATCACCAAAAACTAGGTCTTCTCTTCTTCATCACCAATAAATTTGTGAGCAAAATGGTATCTGGGAATACTTTCATCAAAGGAATAAACCTTGAATCTATGCAAGAGTGATCACTGCAGAAATACAAAATAAGGAAGGATATCATCATCCGATATTTCATTTTGAATAGCCCTCCCCAACCACCTGTTACTGACATTTTTGATGTCCATGTAATTTGAACACACATTTGCAGGATCTTATCTATTCTATTCTGTGAGAGCTTAACAAAACCCTAATGTTTCAAAAGGCCAAAGGCAAAGCTTAGAAAAGTAATAGTTTATTTATTGCAGAAGAATTACAACGACTTGAGAACATACATTGGGGGAATTTGAATCATACATTAGCTGAGAATTTTACTCTATCCGGGGAATTGGAATCAAACATAGACTACAATAAGCATGAAGATGCAATATAGTGGCACAATTCTGTAAAAATAACATTGGTATTTATAAGAGTTTTATTTAAAAAGATGGGGGAAAGGAAGTCTAGAAGTATCCCAAATGCTAAATTGGAAAAAGGTCCAGCTAGAAGGGATTCAGGAGGAACATCAGGGGCTGCCACAGAGAAGAGAGAGTCAGCTATTTTCCAAGGCGCCTGAAGGCAGAACAAGAAGCAACGGATGGAAACTAACCAAAGAGAGAAGCAACCTGGAACTAAGGAGAAACTTCCTGACAGTTAGAACAATTAATCAGTGGAACAACCTGCCTCCAGAGGCGGTGAATGCTCCAACACTGGAAGTCTTTAAGAAGAGACTGGACAGCCATTTGTCCGAAAAGGTATAGGGTTTCCTGCCTGAGCAGGGGGTTGGACTAAATGACCTCCAAGGTCCCTTCCAACTTTATTATTATTATATTATTATTATTAAAAGCCTCAGGAGGATTTCCAGAGGTTGAATTTGCAGTGAAAATTTGAAAAAGAGATGAACGTGTTTGTCAATCAATTTGAAGAAGTAAGAGATTGTAGGAAAGCAAGCCTGTCCTTGGAAGTTGGTTTAGTTTCTTCTGAAGAAAGATAGGGGAAAATGAGGGGTGTGTGCCTGGAGAGGCTTTTATCCCTTCATCAGGGAGTTTAGCAAATTAAAAGAAAACAAAATTCACTTCAAGATGGCCTGACTGGAATTTGCAAAATCTTTGCAAAGATAACAGATAGGTAGAGATCTGAAAAAAGAAAAAAAAAGATTCCTGGGATGCCAACAAAGAGGAAAAATAAGGAGATTCTACCAAAAGATCTGTTTCTTAAAGTTTATTCCAAACAAAAGAGTTTTGCTGCAGTGATCAGATTTAGCAATATCAGCACAATGTAAAACACTCCAACACTAGAATCACAAATTATTCCGAGGCCTCAAGACTTAGTCTCGTTTGAACCAAACATGAGAAAAATAAGAAAAGCATTGAAAAGGTGTATGCATAAATATAGTATACTATACACATGCATTCAGTAAAACTAGTTTACTGTCCAATGTATCATTCTTTTTGACTTAAATAGGAGGATCAAAATCAATATAAAAGTTACTTGGCAACTATTTTATGCTTCTTACTTTTAAATTGGAGTTCCTAAAAGTGGTCAGTATTGACCCCTAAGGGCTGATGGGATTATCCAATGGATCAATAAATGCCTGCAGGTCAAAAAGGGGTCAGTAAAGGTTTGGGAGGCTCTTTAAGTGGTTGTTAAATGATAGAAAGTTGATAGGGTTTAATTTATCTTTTAGGGTGTCTATATAGCTCCACACCAGTCCCTTGTCCAAAGATGAAGTGGCTAGTGGTGACAGCATTACCCAGGTACTCAAGGTGTTCTTACTGATGGTTGACCATCCACCAATGACAGCAGCCTTTAGTTGTTTCTAGTATGGTTTAATGCACATTCAGCCAAGGTATTCAAACTTCAGTCCACTACGGAGATTTGTTTTGTCTTTCTTATTGACAATTGTTGAGCCTGGATGTTATGAAGCACTTTAGCTTCTTCATTTTCTATTACTTTCTCTATTTCATGGTCCTACCAGTTCTTGCTTACAGGCACATGGTATTTCTAGCAGGTTTTCCAATGCACCTTTATTGCTACTTTGTCATACCATTGTCTGTAGTCAGTCTGTTCAATCTTCTTGCATCAGCTAACTAGGTGGTCTACTCTATTATTATAATTATTCTTATTATTCATAGTACTATTAAAGTAGTATTTATTAAATTATTTTATATAATACAGTAAATATTTAGGGAAACAACGAATCATCTGAAACTTCACGAAAGGGTGGATAACTGGAGAATTTAGAGAATCCTGCTTTAGGTAGCATTTCCAGTTTTACAAAGGTTTATAAAAAGGGAGGCTTCAAAAGATACAACAGAGATCTCCAAAGCTGCTTACAGAACTCCTGCCCACCCACCTGTAGGAGAGCCTGGGGGCCTAGTCAAGAGAGTAGTCAGCCTAGAATTGTTACATTCCCACAAATGATCTAACTCAGACCTCTCTTGAATTCAATTGACTCTTATCTAACACCACTTTAGTGCTGACTGCTAAATTGACTAGATTCGTGTGTACAGGTAATCCTTGACTTACAACCACAATTGAGGTCAAACTTTCTGTTGCTGAGGCAGTTGTTAAGTGAGTTTTGCCCCATTTTATGACCCTTACTTGCCACGGCTGTTAAGTGAGTCACTGCAGTTGTTCAGTTAGTAACATGGTTGTTAAGTGAATCTGGCTTCCTCATTGACTTTGCTTGTCAGAAGATCTCAAGAGCTGATCACATGATCTCGGGATACAGCAACTGTCATAAATATGAACTGGTTATCAAGCATCCAAGTTTTGATCACATGACAGTGGGGATGCTACAATGGTCGTAAGTGTGAAAAACGGTCATTTGTCACTTTTTTTTCAATACTGTTGCAACTTTGGTCAGTAAACAAATGGTTATAAGTCAAGGACTACCTGTGTAGGCATGAGCAATAAAGCAGCTTAACTGGAGCTTAAAATGTGGTCCTGATTCTCTGCGCCTGACTCCGTCCTTCTAATTGAGAGTTTTTTCTCTGCTTTTGCTAAACTGAATTGAACCTTTTCCTTTCAACTGTAGACTGTCCATAACAGAAAAACTGAGAAGTCCATATTACAAATTTGTGCAGGTAAGTGGCTGGCAGTTCTGGGAGTTGCAAATGCAGGACCTATGAAGGACAGCAGCTTGGAGAAGAAGGCCTTGGATTTTGTTATTGTGACCCGTTTCCATATTGGTTGGATTAAACCAGGGTGTCATGGTTCTGACAGATGAAACTCTTCAAAAGAACTTCGAGGCATTGCTTACCTTAAAGAATCTTTATTTTGAGTAGCATAATATCGGCACTGCATAATCAAAGCCAAAAACTGAATTCTCCTCCCCTGAGCACGTAGTATCAAAGCACAATTCCCTCCTTCAATTAACAGTTATAAATCACATTCCCCAATTAGCTTGAAGCGCGGGCCTCTTCTCCAGTTCTCCAGCCCGCCAATTCCTTATCAGCTCTGGTTACAATAACCTTGTTTCTCACACTAGGTTTAGTTTTGTTATGTCTAGCTGAACTCTCGTTCACATCCCCCCTCCCAGCATCATCTAACTCTAAAAGCAAAAGGTAAAAGGGCTACATTTCCCTCTGTTGTCAATGCAAAAACATCCAATGTTAGCAGCGTTGACACAGGGGTCTTCAAACTTGGCAACTTTAAGACTTGTGGACTTCAACTCCCAGAATTTCTCAGCCAATTCTGGGAGTTGAAGTCCACAAGTTTTAAAGTTGCCAAGTTTGAAGACTCCTGGATTAAACAGTGTGTGGAGGGATAAGTGGTAGGAAAACCTTTTGAATAAAATAAAATCAATAAAGTAAAATAATAAAATAAGGCTTTGTAAGTACTAGTGGCTTACCTATTCCCTCCAACTTCAATGACTTAGTAAGTCAGATTTACTTGGAACAACACATGCTAGCCGATGTTTGCATGAGATTGCATAAAATGAAGGTTTGAGAATAATTGTAATCCCAATGAATAGACCTGGTTGCCTAGCACATTTCTGACAAGCAAATGGCATTTTTCAGTCATGATGCGGAATTGTGGGATTGTACATTTTCAGTTTCCCTCAGTTTCCCATACGCTAGAGTTTTGAGATCTCTTCACTCTTTTATGCTATTATTTTTTTTTTCTCATAAGAAAATGCAACATTTCTGCTGGATGCAACTATGACAACCTTTCTGTCTAAGAAGCAGGTCTGCCAAACCCCACATCCTTCTCTCTGTGCAAGAAGATAGACATATATTATGACCGGCATCGTAGCAAGTTCATTTTTAAACCCTGCAGAGATTTTAAGAGGTTGACAAGGGTGGAATTATTTACTCTGAGACAGGGATGCCAAGAAGAAAATCCCATTTGATTTCTGTTCTGTATGAGAATGAGAAAGGAAGAGAAAATTTGTTCCATTTAACTCTTTCCTTTTGGGAGCAAATTTTAAAATCCAGCAAATGTTAATGGTATTCAAGATCAGAGTTAGCCAGATTAAATCCTCGGGTCTTTTAGAATTTAATTCATCTTCTAAAAGCTGAGGTGAGCAAAAGGTCTTTTCTATCTTGTTTACTTTTATGAAGCCTAATATGCATGCCTAAATAAGCACCAGGTTCCCTGATATCACCACCTAGCCACTCAACAATGCACAGTCACTATGGCCTTCTTGGAAGCCCTTAGAAAGAAACTTCTACTCTTCAGACAGCCTGGTGAACACCCTGAGTACTGTAAAAGAGGTGTAATACCAACACAACTGTAATACCAGTACGAACACAACTGTCCAAGGTGATAGAGGTTAGTTGAGATGTTGTTTAGGGCAGAGTCCCCCAATCTTTCTGGCTTTGCGGACCGGAGAAGGGGTGGAGAGGGGATGATTCTGCATGCACACGCAGCTCCATTTGAACAAGTGACATGCACGCTTGCCCGCTGTTTCCGTGGCCTGGTTGAAAACAGCTCACAGCCCACTAGTGGGCTGCGGCCTAGAGGTTGGAGACCCCTGATTCAGAGGACTCTGATTTCTTCAGCCATGCACTAAGCAAATATTTTCTATTTCCCAATTGTGTGGAAGAGATGGAGCTGGATTAAAACTGCACAATATAGGGAGGACACCGTTAGCTCTTCCTCTAGAGCAGTCATGTCAAAATCGCGATGTCATGTGACATCGCACGAAGTATTGTGACTTTTTCCCCATTGCCGGAAATGGGGTGGGCGCGATTTTGTCATGACGCATCCGGCCTGCAGGCCGGCAGTTTGACATGCCTGCTTTAGAGAGATCAAAGAAGATGAAGGAAATATACAAGAACCACTGCCTAGATCAGTGGTTCTCAACCTGTGGGTCGGGACCCCATTTGGGGTCGATCGACCATTTCACGGGGGTCGCCAAGCAAGGCTGTCCGCCATTTTTTTGTCCACCATTTTTTTTGTCTGCCATTTTTTCCCCCTTTTCCGGCGGGTGCCTTACCTCCCTTGGGCTGGGCCAGCTGGTGGTCGGCCTGCTCTGTCTCTGCCGCTTGCCAGCTACGCCTCGGCCGGCGCAGGGGGTGGAACCATGCATGCACGGCGCTCCCGGGCAGGGAAAGTCCTCGACTTATGACCAGTTGGGTAGTCCTCGACTTATGACAGGTTTAGTCCTTGACTTACGACTGGTTTAGTCCTCGACTTATGACCGGTTGGGGTCATGGCATTAAAAAGGTTGAGAACCACTGGCCTAGATAAAAGGGGCCAAGATATTCTTTAAAACCTGGGAAACAACATAATATTTGTTAAGTATCTCTGGCAAAATGCCTCCCTGATCCAATAGGATATAAAAAGAGAGGGAGCTACAGCACAAAGGGCTTGCAATAATCTGCTATATTGTTCAATATCAATAAGATATCATTCTAGACTTCTTGTGGAATTGATTTACTAGGTGCATCTAATGGGGCTGTATGCTGATACCCACTCTACTTCAACTTCTCTTTAAAATCTGCTCTCTCCTCCATCTGGTGCTGCAGTGAATATTGTTCTTGTTTTAATTGAACACACAGAGAATGAGGGTGAGAAGCTCTACAGGCTCATAGACTGCCAAACCCCCATCCCATCCGGCACCTGAAATGTGAAGTCAGGGCTCATTATGCAAGACTTAAAGAGAACAAAATGCAAAACAGTGAAGGTACTTTTCACCAAGTTAAACAAAATATGCACTACATCAAGGGAGAAAGTATCTTTAGAGCCCATTGGTATGGCCTACAAAGCTTCTGCAACCCAAGGGTTGTAGAAGCTTTATTACATAAGATTATTTCATGGAAAAACAAGACCAAATTAGAAATCAGAAGGACCATTAGTTGATAACAAAAAACTAGGGGTATTTATACCTCTTTGCTGCCATTTAATGATTGTCTGGATTTTCGCAGCTCAGATATGGTAGAATAACAGAATAAGAGTTGGAAGGGACCATGGAGGTCTTCCAGTCCAATTCCCTATTTAACCAGGAGACCCTATGCCATTCCAGACAAGTGGCTATCCAGTATCTTCTTAAAAACCTCCAGAGCTAGGACATCACAACTTCTGAAGACAAGCTATTCCACTGATTAATTGTTCTAGGTACAGTAGTTCTAGCCTGTGATCAGTCTAGCTTGTGAACAGTCACCATCACCCTAGTTCCTATCCAAACGTTCATCAGGGATACAATTTTTTTTCTATTCAACCTTGGAATCCCCCAGGTGGGTACAGTCCTCAAAACATCTGAACCACCCCCTCCCTCCCCCCCCAAAAAAACCCCAGGCTACGGCTCCAACCACTTTTCGAATCTTGCTTTTGTTCTGTGGCGGAAAGAAAGATTTAGCCCTTAAGGCAAATTAGGTCGTGCAGCATTAATTTAGAAGGTAAAAGCGCAGTTGAGTTTGGTTTCCCAGAATAGATGACTATAAGGCAGGGGTCTTCAAACTTGGCCCTTTTATGACTTGTGGACTACAACTCACAGAATTCCTTACCCGGGCACACTGGCTGAGGAATTCTGGGAGTTGAAGTCCATAAGTCATAAAAGGGCCAAGTTTGAAGACCCCTGATATAAGGGATAGGCTGGAACTGGCAACATATACATGAGAAACCCATATGCTCTTTATCAGTGACTCCTGACTAGTTAGAAATTATAACTTGTTGGAGCACCATGCATTGATGTTTCCCCCACCTCCTTTTCACCCTGTTTAGTTTAAAGCAGGGAATAATGATCTTGTTGAAAAGTCAAACAATGGAAGCACCTCCTGCCCAGTCCGACAATTCAAGTAATCAGACACTCATCTGTAAATTGTAGTGATTTCCAGATGATTCAACAGAACAGTCACCTCTAGCTTATCCCTCCTCAGAACTCAAAGATCTGAGAATAGGCACCCACTCACATACACACATAAATGGCACAGCTTTCTTTTAAGACTACAGGGCTTAATAGGTTTGGAAAGAAAAGAGAAATCTTTATATTCATGCTTCAAGGGTGTGAAAAAGATTACAACTATTTTTAGATGAGCCTCACGGATGAGCTGAGTAGTATAAAAGCTCTGACGAGAATAGGCTTCTAAGACTGAAAGGAAACTAGGCTTTGTTTGTTTGTTGAAACGAACCTGCTTCACTGGCATTGCTTTCAGCTTTTCAGAATGGTTTTCTGTGCTAATAATGGCCTCGCAAGAACTTCTTCCAAATGGTGCCAAACGAGCGGCACATTTTAAGCTAGAAATATCCAAATGTAATGACTGCCAACTGCCTCTTTAAAATTAAACAGTTTGAGCGCAGATATATTGTGCCAGAGACAGCACAAATATCTCCCTTGGACTGAGCTGGACTCCTGATTAAGTACGTGGACCCAACCATGTAGTTTTCCTGGCTGCAATATATAAGACAGACTTCCAAGTCTGGACTACAACCTACGGTGTGCTGGTGTTTTCCTTCTCAATAGTAACCAGTTCTGATTCTGCTTTTCAAGGTCAGTCTAGATATGCTAGGTGCTGCACCTGCTGGATCAATTATAATAGAAAACTGTAATTTCAGGATCCCTGGGATAGGGAGACTGCCCGCACTTGTACCGGAAGGGTGATCATTTCCAAACCTTCATTTAGTAGTTTCTCAAAAGAGCCTGCAACCTTCTCCAGGCTGAGAACTATCTTTGCTTTTTGAGTAGCATCTCGAGGGCCATACTAAAAAAAAGGGGGGGGGTAGGCCCAGACAAAAGAGTAAGTGGAGATAAAGCAAAAAAAAATGATTTCATTAATAGGAATTTAAATTCAATCAATGAACTATAATTGGATAGCAACCTCTCATGTGTTCAATAATGTTTGTCTTACGGCACAGTAAAAGAAATTATGGTGGGGGTGAGCTTGGGTGAGTTGCATGCATCCCAGAAAACTGGTGATATGGGAAAGGGATAATGATCAGCTGATAAGGAAAAATGGTGGTGGTGGGTTGGGGGGGGTAACACAAAGCAACCAAGGATTGTGTGAAAATCTAAAGTGGCCACACAACGTCTTCCAATCAATTTACATTCACAACATTGGATAAAGTTTGCTAATAATGATGGGATTTAGGACAATTTTCCAGTTACTTCAGAATTTATACAAGATTTGTGGAGCCGTTATTGGAAACAGGGACATTTCATCCTGGAGTTAGCACTACATAACCGGTGTCGGATATTTCAGCATTCCTTGAATGAATTTTAGAGCTCTGTTGCGGTCAGTGAGTGAGTTTCTGAGGCTCAGATGTGGTTGTGCCCTCTATAGTCCCATTTTACTACTGGACAAAAGCAGCTTGTACACACTGAAAACAAAACAAAATTAAGACTGAACAGATTTTGAGACAATTAATAACCAGACACACAGTTAATGGGCTATTTTATTTTATTTTATTCATTTATTTGACATGGGAAGTTGCTTGGTGAAACCTTTTCCTAAAAGCAAAAGAATGCATTTATGTTCTGAGCTGGATGGTCAAAAATTGTTGTAATAAAAAAGATAAATAAATGATTTTGGGGAAAAAATGATTCAGTAAGAAGAATCTATGAGAATTGATTAAAGAGTTTGCATACTAACATACATATTGAACAATCAATAAAATCAAGAAAATGTACAAACAATGTTAAGTATTAATTGTATAGGTAGAATTTGATCCAGATGTTGAAAAGGTATACTGTATGTATATATCTTCCCTTCCCTTCCCTTCCTTTTCCCTAGTAGTTTTCATCTTAGGCATTTGAGGAATAGTTTGCCATATGGGCAACGTTTGTATATTAAAAAGAATTGTTCTAGTGATGAGGATTTTCAGAGTCATTTGAGTTTACAACTGAATTAGAGGAAGGTGCCTATTCCAATGTGTGTTTTGCATTTGTTATTTCTATGGACAGATTGGAGGTCTGGTTTGTTTGAGGAAAGATCTGGAGAAAAGGCATCATGCTTTTCTGGTCATTATTGCACACTTTAATATACTCCATAAAAAAGTGCATTTTGAAATAGCAGCATATTCTCTCACATTTGCAAGGACATGAACTAACACCTTTATGCATTAGAGAAGAACACTGGATGTGGAGGATCAGTTAATACATATTCTGATACACATTCAACTGATTAATAGTTATATTCTATAATATGATCTCATAAATATGGACATAGATAGTGTTAAGTTTGGTGCTCGGTGAGGCATCGACGAGGCAGCAGGTGAAACAAACAACTCTTTATTAAAGGTTTAAACAGAAGCCTGGATAACTGCCGCTCCACCCCTATTTATACACTCAGCAACTAGGCGGCGGCCAATAGGATTCAAGTATTAGTTCCCGCTTTTAACACAAGTAATTAGCATGTAGACAGAAAGTCTGGCTCTTAACTGACAGAGTCTTATGACTGTTTTTTCAACATTTCCAAGTAATTCACTTCAATACATTACAGATAGATAGATAGATAGATAGATAGATAGATAGATAGATAGATAGATAGATAGATAGATAGATAGATAGATAGATAGATGGATGGATGGATGGATGGATGGATGGATGGATGGATGGATGGATGGATGGATGGATGGATGGATAGATGGATAGATAGATAGATAGATAGATAGATAGATAGATAGATAGATAGATAGATAGATAGATAGATAGATAGATAGATAGATAGATAGATAGATAGATAGATGAGAGGGAGGGATGGAGGGAGGGAGGGAGAGATCTTCAGAGTACTAAAAACAACAAATCTGGCTTCACATAAAAATATCCATCAAAGCATTACAGAAAATATCATGTATATCCCCATATGTGAGGAGCTACATACATCCAGAAAAAATACAATAAAAATAAATAGGCATTCTTCCAAGATGTTTTTACCTCCTAGGATAATCTACCATCCTAGTACTTGATAGTCTTCCATCTAAGTACTACCCAAATAGGACCTTACTAAGCTTTTTCAGGCTAGCCACGGTCTAGCCAAGACAAGGCAATATTTATAGCTCAGGGTTGATTGATGCTTTCTGAGCTTGATGTTTGCTTGCAGACATTTCATTACCAGACTATTTTGTGAACAAGGGGTTCCTTTAACAACTGCCACATTTGCTTGAAGACTGCTGCATTCCCCCTTAATGACCATTCCAGAAATATGATGAAAAATTGAGTCGGTCATGTGATGATCCATTTAATGACCAGCATGTCTTACAACCATAATTCAGGCTCAATTATGGTTGTACGTTAAGACTATCTGTAAGCAGTTCAAGGAGGCATTTGACTTTTGTACTCTCTGTACCTGCAAGCGCTTACTATTTACTTCTGAAAATTATCCTGATCCTCCCTCACTGCTCTGATCTGAACCTAATCCACTTTGTCTGAAGCACATCTGGTGCCTAATCAATGCAAACCAAAATGCTTACCTGTTAATACAACCTAAATTTGAATATGATCTTTTTGCAGCCATGTAACACTGCTGATACATATTCAGTTTATAGTGTATGTATTACCCAAGACATTTTCCAATACCCCTATTAGCAATCTGAGTTTTCTTCATCTATTTATTTTTGCCCAATATACTTAGTTACCTTCCTGTGCTTCATGAACCGGACAATGTTGCAGTAAAACAGGCCTAGGACTATCAATCTTGGCAAAGCAAGAAATGAAAAATAGGCCCTTTGCTCCAGGAAGATACAGTGATTACTGAAGACCATGGTCATAGAGAGAACTAGTCTTGTTTTGTTGATCGGAACTGACTCAGCCATTTCTTTTCTTCCTCGATCCTACTGACATAAGATGCAGAGACAGCTCTCAAGTCTGTCAAAGAACCACCCAACCAAAGCCAGTCAAAATCACGATGCTAGCTGCAGAGAGGAGCGGGGGAGGGGTGGAAAGAAGCTGGGGAAGAAAAGGCAGAGATGATGATTTAGTAGAGAACAGCATCTAAATGGTTAATCTTCTCTAAGTTAAAAATGATGGCAGTGCAGATTTAACTGAGATTGGAAACAGGAAGAGGAGTTATCTGTCACTTTATCCATCAGGGTCAGGTTGCCTTAGAGAGGCTGAACATTTTACTCTGTATTCCCTGGTTTATCTTTGCATCATTCACCATTTCTATTTAGTAGAGGCTTTTGGTGGGCCTATTGGAATATCTAAATATCTGATTACTACGTCATCCAGAGAGCCAGTTTGGAGTAGTGATTAAGGCACCAGGCTAGGAACCCGGAGACGGGGAGTTCTAGTCCCACCTTAGACCCAATGCCAGCTGGGTGTCCTTAGGCCAACCACCCCTCTTAGCCCTACAAAGCAGGCAAGGGCAAACTACTTCTGAAAATCTTGCCAAGAAAACTGCAGTAGACAGGGATGAAAGCTAGCTTGAAGACATGCACAAACACACACACACACACATCATCCGATGCTGCCCTCCACCACTTCTGCATAAGAATTGCTTGTCTCTAATCCACAATCCATTTCTCACCCAAGTGTAATAACTGGGCTTCAGTATGGCTGAGAAGAAGCAGGGAAACTAGAGTAAGAAACAGTCAAATGGAGAAAAAAAAAGTTGAGCCTGCAAAAATTGTCATCTTAATTTGGGACTATCTAAAACTTTTAGGAAGTTATAACCTCTCTTACTGTCAGACATGAAAGATCAGGTCCACATGTGAAGATCCGTTTAAATTGATTTATTGTTAAATAATGGCCAATGAAATTCAAGGGATGTGTGTATGTGGACATAGATTGCTTCTGGCTATGTAAGGATTCTATGGTGATCCCTCTTTTAATTTCATCCCCAGGTTCTACCACTCCTTATCCCACACTTTCTGATATATTAGCTGCATATATAAAGATATTTTTTTTAAAAAAAAATACAGTACGGATGTCATAATCTCTACTTTCATCTATCTTAGTGTATAACTGGGTTCATGGGTAGCTAAAAACAAACATAACAACCAAGATGTGTCTCTCATGCCATAACAACTGAGGTCAAAAGCATGCACAATGTTACACAAATAACAATATAAACAACACCTTCAGCACAATAACTTTTTGTTCTGCATTTATATGATGCTAATTGGCCCCTAGTTGAGAGGATGAAACAAGACTCCACAACAGGGGTATAAGTAACTAAGGTTTATTGAAAAGCCATGTTAACAGAAGCTTGCCAATCTGATTCTGTTTTTCTTCCCCTTCCTGTTATGCCACAGTGAGTCATGGGGAGCCAGCCTGAGTCTGTCCTAATATTACCTCCTTTCTCAGGGGCTCAAGCAATGCTTTTGCCTTCTTTGTTTTTGTTTTGGTCCAGGAATGGGCACAACTGGCACAAGATAAAATATAACAAAAGCCCTCATGGTCACATCTGCTCTTCAAGCAGGAGTCCATCCAGAATGAAAGATGGAAGTTCCAGATGCAGAGGGTCCCCAAAACCTACAGCTACTCAGTTTTGTTAGATTTGAACTCCTTTTAATGATCCTGTAGTACCTATTTTTGAAATAGAATCGGGGCAGCAGGAAGGGGCTGAGCATTTACTGACTGGATGCCCTTCCTGATACCTACATGGAGTTCACAGCAGAATTTTTTTTCTTTGCACTCTAGGAAAGAAACTTCTGCTGCTACCAAGATTGAATTCTCAACCTTGTGCGTGGGAGGTGAGCGTCTTCACCACAAGGCCACCATGCCACTTTTAGTTTTGTTAGACTTGAACTAAAGCTTATTATTCTCCATGCACACCCTCCTGACACTGTGAAATTTCTTCGATAGCATCACTTGGCTATCCTGGAGTAGATATGTATAACTCAGTTTCAGCAGCATACTGATATTCATGCTGGTGGAAGATTTGTTTTATGTAAACATTTCATAGGAGTAGACAGAGTATAAGACCCAGAAAAATCCCACAAAGTAGGAATCTAGTGCTAGATCTTTTACCTCTACCAACACCACTAGAACTGCCACTGAGGATAGAAGGAAAGCCACCAAAAATCCATGTTTTCCACTCTCAGCCCCCAAAGTCAGACTAGAAAAAAATCCGTGGTATCAGAAGTGAACAACTTGAAGTGTCACAAATCCCAGTTTTCTTGTATAAATGGAGTCAGCCACAAATAGCAGCTACTTAATCACTCAACCTGTCTCTGGTTGGGAGAAAAAAATGCTAACCTGTCTGCTAATAGATTTGGAGAATAGCAGCACACTCTTACTGGACTTGCACACAGATTATATTGTAAGATTATTATATGCATCTTTTATTTCTGTTGTTTAGAAATGGGTAGTCCACTTTAAAAAAAAAAAAAGGAAACAACCTTTATCAGCACTCAGGAATTTGCACAACTCTGCCTCTGAAAGGCCTGGGTGGCATGAGAATTTCTGTTCCTTGCTCTTCTGACCCCTTGACTGATTGAGGAACACACACACACACACACACACTGATTAAGTCAATATCAGTCTCTGTAGTCAATGGCTCCCTGTGACTATAGAGATACCTTTGGTCTGTAGGAAAGACTTTGAGAGGTCAAAGTAACATCCTCTGAATGTTGTGTTTTTGTCATGGTTCGGACAGAGACAAATAAAGCAGAACTCTGAGGCTTGCAAGTTCCTCAAAGAACATGTTTATTGATACAAAGTATTGGCACGTCAAAAGTGAAACCAAGTCTGAATAGACACGTAACAATCCCCAATACAAAGTTAAGAAATCCCACCCCTAAAACTATGCAAGCTACTATGTTCGCCAATACAACTTCTTGGCAGGCTTTTCATGAAATGCCCAGCCTGCAGTCCCAGGAGCAGCTGATGACCTTGGTTCCCAAGGGACAAAGTCTGTTTTGTCTAGCGAAGCACCTGGTAAACCCCTCTCCCTCCGTTCTATGTGTCAACCGAAAATGAGTAGGGAAAATGGCTGCAGCCATGCTCATTTTCAAAGTTGACAGTTTTATTTTATTCCTGATCACCAAGATTACTTGTTTTGGTCTATGACTATAAATTAATAAACTTGACAACTATCTACTATTTTTGGACCTTCTACAGTCTTCTCACTGGGTCACTAAAGATGAATTAGTCTTTGGGAACTTTGCTTTTTTTCTTGCCATTAATTTCTCTTCCATTTCTTCTGTAAAATGTTAGTTCTTCTCATTACCGGTGTCGCTCCTGACCCTCCCTTCTTTTTTTTTAAAAAAAGTGAACTTACCAGAACAGGAGACTCATTTAAACTTTAATAAGTTCTAGCAGATTCAAATATGTGTTGTTCTACCTCACCATTCAATAAACCATGGTTTAAGACTTACTGTAATATGTTCTGCAGAATGATAAATATACCCACATAAACCTAGTCACTGATTTTGATAGACATTCTTGTCAATTCTATTACATGCAACTAAAATGGCTAACGAATCAAGAAGTGAATGTATTTACATTTATCTTGAGAAATATCTGTGGAAAATTCCTCAATCCAAGGAAACACCAGTTCCTGTCTTGGAAGACCTCACTCCTATCCCAACAGAGGCTAAACCTGCACCAGTTACTTGCTTCAGTTTCAAAGTGGCTTGCCTTATAGATGTGACCATGCCTTCTGACTGTCCTAAATGGCATCACAAATCATGTCCTTCCTGTCATTACTCACTGTGAAATGCTTCCGTGGCTCTCCTATGTTGTCCTACAATGCACTGCCCCAAGGAACAAGAATATCCTATTCTGCTAGGACACCCATAGAAGCAGAGGAGAACATGGAACTGCTTATTTTCAGGTCACTGAGTAGCAGTTGTCATTCCATCCACTGACAGACAACCTATGGTGAAAGATCAAGATCCCACAGTGCGTAGCTGCAACCAGAAAAACTACTGCACCCATTCTCCATATGTGGAAACAATGTGGTTTAACCCCACAATGCACCCCAATAATATCAGGCACATAGATAATATCTCCTTCAACTCTTCCCATCATCAAACTTTAATGTTTTAACAACACTGATCCAGATAATAGTAATAATAGTAGTAATAGTAGTAGTAGTAGTAGTAGTAGTAGTAGTAGTAATAATAATAATAATAATAATAATAGTAATAAAGTTGGAAGGGACCTTGTAGGTCATCTAGTCCAACCCCCTGCTCAGGCAGGAAACCCTATATCATTTCAGACAAATGGCTGTGCAGTCTCTTCTTTAAAACTTCCAGTGTTGGAGCATTCACTGCTTCTGGAGGCAGGTTGTTCCACTGATTAATTCTTCTCACTGTCAGGAAATTTCTCCTTAGTTCTAGGTTGCTTCTCTCCTTGGTTAGTTTCCATCTATTGCTAGTGGCCATGGGAAATGTGCTTTTCTTTAGGTGATGTATACAGTGTTCTTTAGGTGATGTATATCGTCATACCTTGGTACCAGACTGCTTTGAAACTTGTTGGATTTGGTACTCAACACATTTTGACCTGAACATTTCCCCCCAGTATTCGTGGTTTGTCTGGTATTCAACGCGCAAGCTAGAACTTGTTGGTGTTGGTTGCCTCGTGACTCACTACCCTTTCCAGCCAAAACAAAGGGCCATACATTAGTCAGATGGTAGCTTTTGTCTTATGCGCATCCCCTTGTAGTCTTATCTTAGCCTCTGTGGTCATTTTGTGTATTTTTGCACTTTTTTTCTCATCATGGGTCTTTGGTTTGGAAATGTATTAAATTTATTTACATTGTTCCTTATGGGAAAATATTGTCTGGTACTTGTCACACCTCCTGGAACCAATTAATGACGAGTACTGAGATACCACTGTATTTATAATCTGGGAGGGGGCGGACTTAATTTCCTGTAGTTAGTAGAGAAAGAGAGAAATCATTGGTTTTCTGAAAAGGAAGCTGGTGAGAAGATGTTTTGGGAAATAGCAAGTATGAACAATTCTATCTAGTCCCCAAGGCAAGGAATCATTTCACTAGATTCATGCTTGCTGTGCTGAAATGTTAACAGAGCTGTCATGTTAACATAGACTCTGTTAAGAAGATCAAGTCTCATTGTAGAAGTCCAGTAGAAAATAGCTGAACAGCAATGTTCTTTTTCTTGGAAAAAGAAAATATCATAGAATGTACCAGACGGTGATCAAGCTGGTAGAATGGTCCATAAAAGCAAAACGTTCTCAAATGGCCCCAAAAGAAAGTCCCTTAACTTCAATAACATTTACAATTCAGGAGAATTCAAAAAACATCCCATGCCCTTGTTCAAGTAAGAGATTTAGGGTAGTGACTCACTGTGGTATATTAAGTAACATTAAATTGGATGCAGTTTGATCTGGCTGGTGAGGATGATCCCCACTTCAAACTGAGATGTAAAAGTGTCATCATCATTCTATTCGAATTTGTGATCTGAGATTTGAAGGCAACAAGATTAAAGTCAAACTGATTTAAATGTCTATTCAATCAAATAAAATCTATTGCAGGTTGTAACAGGGAAGCGTCCAAGTACCTGCAATTAGTTCATTTTGGGCAGAATGGGATGAAAATAGCTGAGGTGGGAGGCCTTTCAGAGGACATAAAGTTTCCGGCTGATGCTTTCAAAGGGCTCACAGCAATAAGTTTTCAAAATATTCCCTCTACATCTCTTTTAAGATAGAGACAGCAGGGATGAGGAAAGGACTGAATAGGATCCAAATTCTCCAACAAAAGCCAATAGAAAAAAAATTGTGCTAAACAGTGCTGAAATATAGAAAGTGTCCTACCTACTACACCAACATAAATGTTTTTGTTCAAAAGAATTGTTTTAAAAATAAGCTGTTCAATAGGGCAGGCATAATGCCATAGAAGATATGTCTTGGGAGCTCTACTAAAGGACGGTGAATTTGGTGCCTTATAAATTCAAAACTTAATCACAGACAAAGGTAAAGGTAAAGATTTCCTCTGTCTAGTCATGTCTGACTCTATGGTGCAGTGCTCATCTCTGTTTCTTAGCCGAGGGAGCCAGCGTTGTCCAAAGACACTTCTGTGATCATGTGGCCAGCAGGACTATGTGCCAAAGGTGCATGGAACGCTGTTACCCTCCCACCAAAGTGGTACCTATTTATCTACTTACATTTGCATGCTTTCAAACTATTAGGTAGCAGGAGCTGGAGCAAGTAACAGAGCTCATCCCATTGTGTGGCACTTGTGTCTTGAATGCAAGCTGTCAGTTTTCCAGCTGACAAACTCAGCATCTTTAACCGCCGAGCCATTGTGCCCCAATCAGAGACAAGACATCTGGCAAATAATTAGGTCCTGGCTATTAAGGAGTTTCTATGTCATAACCAGCACTTTGAATCACAACCAGAAGTATAGTGATAATCAGTATAACTTGCGGAGTAGCAACGTTACATGGGCACAGCAAGGTATACCCACAATTATTTGCATTGTTGTGTGCTGGACTGCTGTAGCTTCTGAGTGGTCTCCAAGCGCAGCCCTATGTAGAACGCACTGCAGTAATCGAGATGATTGGTAATTAAAGCATTCACTTTGCCATTTCACTCTACCCTACAGCTATTCACTTGATCTTCCTTTAAAAACAGAGCAGGAGATTATTGGCAGATTTCAGAAAGAGCCGGCATAGTCATACTCCACTCAGTATCAAGGATGCAGCTGTAGAGACGGTAAACAGTATTAAGTATCTGGGGGTGCAGATAACTAACAATCTGAATTGGTCTCTCCACACGTCATCCTTAGTGAAGCGTGCAAACCAGCGTCTGCATTTCCTGCATCGGATGAGGAGAGCACAACTTTCTCCCTCTGTCCTAGCCATTTTTTTTTTACAGAGGCAGGATTGAAAGCATTTTAACATACTGCATCACTGTCTGGTTTGGAGGCAGCAGTGTCTCAGATAGAAAGTCCATACAGAGATTGGTAAGGACAGCCGAGAAGATCGTAGGAAGCTCGTTTCCTGGTATTCAGGATGCTGCTTATAAGCACTATGTGCTTAGAGCTCAAAGCATTGTTAGAGACCCCCACACCCACTTTACGGTCTGTTTCTGTTGCTCCCCTCTGGGAGGAGGTTTTGAAGTATTTCTAGTAGGACTACCTGATTCTGTAATAGCTTTGTTCCCTATGCCACCCGTCTGATAACTCGCAAGATTCGTTTTTCTGCACATGTACACATAACCCAAATTAGAGTGTTATTTCTCTATGTCATATGTGGGTATATCCATAATTCTGTATTTATTTATTTATTTTTGTCATATTTATGTAGTGTGTATCAAAGGTAGCGACCCTTTGAGAGCTTGAATGCAACAAAATTTCATTTTAATGTACACCAATTAGCCTATATTCAAAGTGACAATAAAGTTATTATTCTAAATATCCAAATAAATAATTTAACTCTTAATTCACTGGCCATGCATGAAAAGAGAGGTAAATTCCAGGTTTACAGTACATTTTTTTTTCATTTTTACAGAGAAAGAAAACTGTTAATTTCATCCTATTCACATCAGCCTAGCCTTATGATCAGCAAAGCTTTTCAGAAATGACAATATAATTATCACTCCAGATGACACCGTCTCATTTCACCTCTGATCAGAATATGCATTTCAACCGTTATTGCAGGAACAGTATTCTCAGACCATCCAAGTGGAAGTTAGCCACTCCACTGTAGAAATTAATTTTTCAGTAATACAGCCGCAGGAACTTTCATGCAAATCCACTACCGAGTGGGCCAATCAGGATTGTGAATCGAATGGAAAACATATATACAATCACGAACCAATCATTTCACTTGCAAATGAGTGAGATTTGTCTCTCTATTCTATATCTCTTGCGTTGCCCGGCTCATTTCAGCTGAAGAAGTCAAACTGCCATCTAACTAGCTTTCAAGAATATATCTGCTAACCATTTAGCAGTATAGGTAGCCCTCGGCTTACAACACTTCATTTGGTGACCGTTCAGAGTTACCACAGCACTGAAAAAAAGTGACTTATGACTGTTTTTCACACAACTGTTGCAGCATCCCCATAGTCATGGGATCAAAATTCATATGCTTGGCAACTGACTTGTATTTATGACTGTTACAGGGCCTTGAGGTCATGTGTGATTAGTTTCCGTGATTGACTGACAAGCAAAGTCAATGGGGAAGCCAGGTTCACTTAACCACCATGTTACTAACTTAACAACTGCAGTGATTCACTTAATAACTGTGGCAAGAAAGATTGGAAATCGGGGCAAAATACACTCAACAAATGCCTCACATAGCAACAGAAATTTCGGCCTCACTTGTGAACATAAATCGAGGAGTACCTGTAATTACAGGGTCAAGATAGGTAAATGAGGGTTAACTTGTTAGAGTAACAAAGACCAATTTCAGTTTTCCTCCACAGGTGTCACTTTACATATATAGAGGAGACCTGGTTTGCTTTTGCAAATTCTAAATGATAAATTTTACCTTTATAACAGTGAATTGGAGTTGCACTCATTTGAATTCCACCCTTAGAGACAGAGAGAAAAGGAGCAAATTTGTTAAGGATGTATCTCTCCACAGACAGAGCAAAGAATGCTTCTGAAACCTGTTGTAAATCATTCTAATATAAAGAAGACAGTAGAGATAACAGATGTCCTTTCCCCATTTTTTAAAAAAACACTCTCTACAACCAGTATAGGGAACAATGGTGCTTCAAGTATTTTTAAACCGTACCTCTAAGCCCTACAAACAGAAGAGGCAACAGTAATTCTGGAAAGAGACACTGAGCAGCTTCAGGAAGTTATTTATTTTTTTAGTATTCCCCCTCCCTTTATTATTTTTACAAATAACTCAAGGTGGTGAACATATCTAATACACCTTCCTCCTAATATTTGCCCCACAACCACAAACCTATGAGGTGGTTTTCATGGCTAAGGCAGGACTTGAACTCACAGTCTCCAGCTTTCTTACCTGGTGCTTTAACCACTAGACCAAACTGGCTCTGGAATGTAGTAGGATCCTCAATCAATCCATCAGAATAGAGCTGGAAGAGACCTTGGAGGTCTTCTAGTCCCCTGCTCAAGCAGGAGACCCTATAAATCTAAGACAAATGTTATCCAGTCACTTCAGTGATGAAGCACCAACGACTTCTGAAGGCCAGCTGTTCCACTGGTTAATTGTTCTCTCTGTTAGGAAGTTTCTCCTTAATTAGAGGTTCCTTCTCTCCTTGATTAGTTTCCAACCATTGTTTCTTGTCTTGCCTTCTGGTGCTTTGGAAAATAAGTTGACCCCCTCTTCTTTGTGGCAGCCCTTCAAATATTGGAATACTGCTATCATGTCCCCGGCAATCCTTCTTTTCTCTAGATTAGCCATACCCAGTTCCTGCAACTGTTCTTCATGTTTTAGTCTCCAGGCCTTTAATCAGCCTAGTTATTCTTCTCTGCACTTTTTCCAAAGACTCAACATCTTTTTTGTAATGTGGTGACCAAAACTGGATGCAGTATTCCAGGTATGGTCTTACTAAGGTTTTATAAAGCGGTACTAATACTTCACGTGATATTGATTCTATGTCTCTGTTTATACAACCAAGGATTATATTAGCTTTTTTGACTGCTGCCGCACACTGCTGGCTCATATTTAAATGATTGTCCACTAGCACTTCAAGGTTCCTCTCACAGTTACTGTTTTTGAGCTAGGTTTTGCCTAATCCAGGGATGTCAAACTGCCGGCCCATGGGCTGGATGCGTCATGGCGAAACCATGCCCATCCCATTGCCGGCAATGGAAAAAAAGTCGTGATACGTCGCGACATGTCACGTGACGTTGCGAGTTTAACACCCTTGGCCTAATCTGTACTTGTACCTTTGGTTTTTCTTGTCTAGGTGTAAAACCTTGCTTTTCTCTACATTAAATTTCATTTTGTTGGATAGGGCCCATTGTTCAAGTCTGTCAAGATCTTTTTGGATTCTGAGCTTCTCTTCTGGGGTGTTGGCTATTCTTGCCAGCTTAGTGTCATCTGCAAATTTGATGAGTTCCCCTTCTATTCCCTCATCTAAGTCATTTATGAAGATATTGAAGAGAACTGGGCCAAGATGGAGCCTTGTGGTACCCTACTGCTTACTTCACTCCGTGTAGATGTAGATTAAGAACTACTTTTTGAGTACAGTTTGTCAGCCAGTTACAAATTCAT
>NW_015386821.1:247324-250951 GCF_001527695.2 Protobothrops mucrosquamatus
GGTCATGTGATCACCTTTTGCAATTTTCTGATAAGCACAGTCAATGGGGAAGCCAGAATCACTTAACAACCATGTTACTAACTTAACAACTGCAATGGGTCAATTAACAACAGTGGCAAGAAAAGTCGTAAAAGGGGGCAAACCTCATTTAACAAATGTTTCACTTAGCAACATAAATTTTGGGTTCAATTCTGGCCGTAAGTCGAGGATTATCTGTACTAACCTGAAAATTTCTCCTGTGATGCCTGTCCTTTAGAACATCTTGCCCGCTGAGGTGAGATCCACTCCTGCCCTGAAGGCCTGGCTCTACCGCTTGGCTTGGGGCCCTAATGAGGATGTCTCACAGTGAAAGTGTTTGAGGGAAGACCCCACTTTCCTCCCACATGAGCTCCTGTCTTCCCCATCTTTTCATTTGTGATTTAGCACTGTTATTAGGATTATTTATTGTTCATGGTTTTATTGGCTTTTAATGTTTATAAGCCACACATAGTCACCTCGAAGCAAGATGGACGACAAATAAATCTAATAAATAAATAAATAATATATTTTTTAAAATCAATCAATCACTTACTTTTTAGTTTAGGATTTGATCCTACCGGTCTCCCAAATGTATTATGACTGAAAAGTTTCTTTCAGTAATTATGGCAGCAATATTAATAGAAGTGTGTGAAGAAAGGAAGGATTAACTTCATCCTTTCCCAGTCTTCTACTTATTTAACAGCACAAGTAGTCCTTGACTTACAACCACAACTGAACTCAGAATTTATGTTGCTAAGTGAAAAATTTGTTAAGTGAGCTTTGCCCAATGGTGGGATTCAGCTGATTCGCACCTGTTTGGCAGAACTGGTAGCTAATTTTTTGTTGACTTTGGCAAACCGGTTGAACCCCTAGCCCTTTTTCATAAGGCCCAGAATGGACCACCAGAAGTGCATGGATGCCACTTCAGGAAGTCTGTTCTGAGCCAGGGAGACCTCCCAGGCCCAGAATGGCCCACTGGAAGTGCGTGGACGCCACTTCCAGAAGTCCGTTCTGGGCCTCAGAGGCCCAGGCCCAAAATGGACTTCCAGCAGCAGCATCCATGCAGAGAACCGGTTGTTGAGGTATTTGAATCCCACTACTGGGTTTGCCCCATTTTACAACTTTTCTTGCCACATTTGTTAAAGGAATCGCTGCAGTTGTTAAGTTAGTAATATGGTTGTTAAGTGAATCTGGCTTCTCCATTGACTTTGCTTGTCAGAAGGTTGCAAAAAGTGATCACATGATCCTGGGACACTGCAACTATTGTAAATATGAACCAGTTGCAAGCATCCAAATATAAATCATGTGACTGTGGGGATGGGGCAATGGTCATAAGTGTGAATAATGGCCATAAGTCACTTTTTTCAGTGCCATTGTAACTCCAAATGGTCATTAAATGAACTGTTGTAAGACGAGGACTACCTATATGTCTGATTTAGCCCCTGTTCTTACCACATACCTACAGATTTTAGTGTGCTATGCTGTTCCTTACAGGTATGTCAAAATTACATTCCTACAGTCACTCACATGCCTTCATCAAAGATGGGGAAAATAGAGATGGAAGGTTTGGAGTTTGTATGTGTGTGTATGTTTTTTTAAAAAACCTCTCGTTTGTAGATGGATTTTTGTCCGTACTCCCGCATTCATCCTGGGATTCATAGATAACGGCAACAGTAAACGATTTGAATGCAGGAGAACTCTTTTAATTAAATCATGAAGAGATTATATATTTCAATCTCTCTTACTGAGCAAAAGAAGAGAGTTTCCTAAACTGTATTTAGAGAGCGCTAAAAGCCAGAATACTATCTAGAATCTTGTCTGGTAAAGTATCGGCAGTTAACATGTCAAAGCCATACATGGATTAGCAGCCCTTTAATTCAGTGCCTTGAAATAAACACACAGATCATTTAATACCATCAGTCACAAAGGACAGAGTGTGTCTCCTCTTTTTATTGGGTAACCTATATGAGCAGAGCAAGCCAGAAGTTGAATGACAGAAATGGGTAGGCCATTCATGTTATATCTCCCATTACTCATAGGAATACATATAAACTCAGCAAATGATCGGTCTAAATTTCCAGCTCAACTGAGAAAAGGCAGTCAGTTTGAGAACAGACCTGTCACCTTTTTTTTCTCCATCCATTGAACTGGATTATGCTTTACTCTGGTTTATGAGGGATGTGTCCCCCTAGCAATAGCAATAGCACTTAAACTTATATACCACTTCACAGTGCTTTACAACACTCTCTAAGTGGTTTTACAGAATTACCATATTGCCCCCAACATTTTACTGACCTCAAAAGGATGGAAGGCTGAGTCAACTTTGAGCCAGTGAGAATCAAACTCCTGGCAGTCGGCAGAGTTAGCCTGCAATACTGCAGTACTGCATTTTAACCACTGTGCTACCACAGCTCATGGTTCTATGACCCCACTAAAGGCAATACTTTCAGGGCTTTACCTATGGGCAGTGGTGGAATTCAAATATGTGAACAACCAGTTCTCTGTGTGGATTATGCTTCCGGAAGTCCATTCTGGGCCTGGGCAACAAAATATTAGCTACCGGTTCTGCCGAACTGGTGCGAGCTGGCTGAATCCCATCTGCCTGTAGGTCTTCTCAAAAGGTGGGGAGAGCAGAACAGGCCAAAACCCTGCACCTCTTCCTCCTCCATCTTCCTCTGGGTCATTTGCAGTCCTACCTTCTTAGCAATTTGGAAGAACCGTCTAAAAGGGAATACTTTGTATTTTGTGGTGAAAATGGTCAAAATCTTCCCTATAACAGGAAGAACTGCACTATCAGATGTTCTACCACTATGGAAAATTATGTGGGGTGTAACTTGCTTTTCTGCTGGGGAAGTGGGGTGTCCATCAGATCTTTTTGCCATCCAGACTACCCTGAATAATTATCTTATTTCTTATGTTTAGCTGTAATTCTAGCGTCACTTTCTAAAGATAGGATCTTAGGGTCAGAAAACAGCAATTGTGAGAGCATATTTCTTAGGACATACTCTGGATTGTGAGGAAGAATTGTGTTCAGAGAGCTACTGGGAAAGAATTGATTGATTGATTGATTGATTGATTGATTGATTGATTGATTGATTAAATTGATATGCTTGACAGTGAGATAGGCAGTATTAAATTAAATAAATTATTAAATTATTAAATTAAATTAAATTAAATTAAATTAAATTAAATTAAATTAAATTAAATTAAATTAAATTAAATTAATCAACCAGCAAGCTGTCCAACAAGATCTAGTCAGCAAGGCCAGAATTCCTGGTCTGCAGCATTAACTCAGCATCTCCTAGAAAAGTTCTACAATCAATTTGACAAATACAGAGTATTATGAAATTCCTGAAGAAAGAGAATAATTTAAAGTAGTACATTTAAAATGCTGCCTGCTGTATTTATAGTAAGTCCCTTTTCCTGAATCTTACATTTTTAGGAACCTACGCTTTCTCAATTATGGGGAGCTACTGATCGTATTCTTTGGTCTGTGCTTATGAATTCTGCTCCATAGATACAGCAATTACATCCTGCCAAAACTCACTTTATAAGAATTTTGAATTTTTGAATTTGAATTTTATTATATTTATACCCCGCCCTTCTCCC
>NW_015386821.1:253195-268195 GCF_001527695.2 Protobothrops mucrosquamatus
AGCCAGGTCTCGGTGATACCTGCCAGGTCCGCGCCCCCCTCTTGAATAAGATCTTGAATGAGGGGGGCTTTGTTCACCACTGACCTGGCGTTGCATAACATCAGCCGGTGATCCCGGGCCCGAGGAACTACGCTCCCTGGAGACCGAGAGGAGCCCTGAGGACCGGAGCACCTACAAGCTTGTAGACAGCGTGTGTGTGTTCCCCAAACCTGATATGGTCCTCTGCTCCCACCATATCTGCCCCTCCCACTGACCGTGCTGATTGTACCACCCTCTCTTAGTCCCCCAACCACCTCCCCCACCCCTCTGATGCCGCGTCCCTCGGACAGGCCCAGCCTTGGCCCCAGGGAGGCATCCCCCATGCCCCCCCGGACCCTCCCCATACCCCCTAAAAATTTATTAAAACATCCCGCAAGGAAAGCTCTCAACTTCCTCCTCTTCCGATCTCCCTTTGCTACGCACCTCTGGGGGCTCCATACCCTGTCATTGAGGATGGCCCTCGAGATTATATTGGGCCATACCTGCGCGAGGGGGGAATCGCGCAGGGCCAGCAGCTCCGACCTGGAGTAGGCTCTAACCATGGACACAAAGTTCCACAACAGAAAAAATACACGGGGGGGGGGGAAACAAGTCCCTTGATGATCAGAAGATACAGCTTCAGCTATGCTAGTCACATCATGCTGTATACCATACGTGAAAACAGCCACTCAGGGCAGTTAATCAAAAATAAAAATAAAAACATCAAAACAGGAATTTATAAGTTTATTTCTCTATGGTCAAGAACTGCAATGTAGTCTCACCCATATATACCACAAGCCGCCACATCATCAACTTCCAAGCACTGATTCTCACACAGGGACTGCATATTTCCTTGCTGGTTGGTTCTTGTGAGCAAACAACATGGCTGGAAATTCCTAGGTACAGACCTCAGCATCTCAAAAAAAAAAGTGAGTTTGCTTTAAATAAAAGTGGGAGGGTTGGGTGAAGGTTTGGATTGTCACCAATATGGAAGTAGGTAGACTATATCAAAATAGGACAATGCACACAGCAGAATGTCTATGGAGATTCTCAGTCATCCAGGACTTGGTTGTCCCAAAGGTGCTTTTTCAAAAGTCAGCTGAACTTTCAAAGAGGCCATCTACATTACAATTGAACAGCCCTCTCTAAACGGAGGGGGAGAGACACAACACCACCTATCTCCTTTCAGCAGTTCCAAGAAAGTTCAACACCCATTTGCACCATTCAGGTGACCCTGAGAGCACAGCTAAACCTCCAAGTGGCCTCAATGACTCTCAGAGAGAGTGCTAATGACCAGGAATATAAATCTTTCCATTCTCCACCATTCAGTCAGAATTGAAGAAGTTTCTTGGACAAGAAGTGAAACGTCTTCAAGAAAAAAAGGAAAGTCCAGTTACCTTTTGAAAAAGCACATTTGGGGTACACATAGCAGAACTAAGGATTAATAAAGAATACATGTAGGTACACCAAAAGAAAAAAAATCAATCTGAAATAAAATATCATTGTATCTAATGCAGTCCAACAAGAAACATTTCTTGGCAACTGTAGAAGATGAGAAAACAGACAACAAAAACCAGCTATGAGTCTCTTAGATCGGGGTGTCAAACTGTAGGCCGGATGCGTCATGCGCAGGCCACGCCCACCCCAGCTCTGCGAAGGCAAAAAAAGCCACGATACATCATGTGACGCTATCAAATTTGACACCCGTGTCTTAGATAGTCACATCTTTGGGGAAAATTTGTGAGTCGTAGTTTAAAAAAGCACCAAGTCTTTCATTTTACATACTTAAATGTGTTTTGTTTTTTCACAGCCCTGTTTTGAGATATTAATCAGTAAAAAATGCAGATCATCTTGCCTCTGAATCAATCTTCTGACTTACAACAGTGAATATGAATAAAGATTGACTGCTTTCAGCATTCTGGAAAAGAAAATCCATGCAGTGTATTGAATCAGAGGACAAAACAATGAAGGAAGGGGTCAAGAATAAGGCAATCTTTTCTGCTGCTTTGATTATTTTTACTTAGGTTAAATAATTTCCATATAACATGAACTTCTGAGCTCATGCTTGTTTATTTGTGTTCTGAATGGTATTAACTGAATTATAATAGATGTATATGGGCACTAAATATCTCAGTTAAAGATATTTTCTTAATCTGGCATCCTGAGCTACTCTGCAACCTCCATAATTTTTCAGTCATCACATTTATTTTTAAAAAAATATTGTTTAAAAAAGATGGTAAGAACGGGAGTCTGATCCCACTTTCATTTAACTATTGGTTTTCTTGATTGGTTTTCTTGATGTTTTTACTGTTTACATTATAGCTTGCCCAGCCTATTATTTTTTTTTTAAAAAAAGAAAATTTACCAGTTTAAATAATATTTACTATAGTAATAAATAATGAATATATTAGACATCACAGTGATACAATCACTAGCTCCTAACTCCTAAGTCCCTATTTAGGGTAGAGTTGGGGCAACTGGATGAAGCTGAGCATTTCCTGGCCGGATGCCTTCCTGATGCCTATGTGAAGTTTGCAGCAGATATTTTGTCTTTGCACCCTAGGAGAAAAACATCTGCCACTACCTGGGATTGAACTCTCAATCTTCTGAGTGGGAGGCAAACATTTTCACCACTAGGTCACCCCACTGCTCTTAATCAAAAATAAAACAGAACAAAACAACACCTCCATGCCATCTAGTTTCCAAAATCAAAAGGATAAGGCACAGACCCAAACATTAAACAAATTTCAAAACAAAGATTGACCACTTGACATTTTCAACATACATCTGGTAATATAGATATTGAAATCATTGGCTGATTATTCTTGAACAGTTTCTGTGTGCAATGCTAGCATTTTCCAAACTGCAAGCTACAATATACAAGGGAGGGGAAGAGCTTTCAGTCTTCTAAGATTGATGTTAATCCTTCAAGGTAGTCCAAATGGGAAACTAAAACTATGAGTATTAATATAATTTATATTACAATGTTACAGTAAGAGAATCTTGCAAATCTGAAAGCACTTCCTCCTTCCCCTCCCTTTACTTTCTAGAGCAGGGATCCCCAACCCCCAATCTATGGACCGGTACCGGGCCGTAGCATGCCAGCAACTGGTCCGCACAAACAAGCAAAGCCCCATCCGTGGGATGCAGGCAGCACACAAAACCATGCACTCTCTGGTCCATGGAAAAATATTTCTCTGTGGAACTGGTCCCTGGTGCCCAAAAGGTTGGGGGCCTCTGTTTTAGAGAACTGGGGGAGGGGTTTCAATTGTCAGATGCTTTCTCTATCTTTATCCCTTTTTTTAATCACACCATTGTTTACGCTACATTTCTTCCTCCTGTCTTCCAAGGTTATTCTCACAGCCCATTACATTTAAATGGCCACTATACCAATAATAACCAGATGCTGGGTCCAGCCTATTGTACTGAAAGGGATAGATTAGTCTAGCAAAGATGCATGCAGAATAAACATTCAGCTCCTAACTGTGCTATACATGGATAAACTGGTGTCAGGCCATTACATGCCACCAGCCATCCAGTGGCTGGAAAAGGCAAGTTCCAACAGACTTTGCCAGAACTTTAGATATTAACAATTGCTTGAAAATGCCCAGAACTAAATATGAGAGGACATTTAAACACCAAAATAAATAAACAGATGTCTGGTTTTATAGCAACTCCCCCTCAAAAATAAATAGATTATGTTGCAGAGTAGATTCCATATAGCAGCCAGGCCAGCTCATCAGCCTTTGTGACAGCACAAGTCTCTTCATCTCAGCACAACAGCAGCCATACCAGGCCACTAAAACCACAGGGCCCATCTACAGTTCAAATTAACTGCCCCAAATCAGATGGTCTTCAGAGGCATGGGCACTAATTCTATTGTTCTTAACCAGAATATGCAGTTGGCTGAATTCTTGGAGATTGTTAGTTTGAGCTGTAAATAGAACAATGGCCTTCATGTTCCGCACTTCGTATTGCAGATCAGTTTAATTTGGGGATCACTGCCAATTGTCCCAATTTTATATTAAAATTAAAAACAAACTGCAATTATTGTGTAATTGGTGGTAATGGAAGAGCTGTTGCTAGTAAAAAAAAAAAGCTGAGCTAGGTGGACCAGTGATCTCATTCCCTAAAATTGAGCTTCCTACAAAGCTGGATAAATATAAAGTCACTGCAACAGACTCGTGAAGAATTGTAAGTGGATGGAAGTTTTACCTTGGTAAAGCAAACATGAGCATGTTGAAGATCCATGTACATGTAAATAATGCTAAATACTTACCTTCATCTAAGAAACATACCTCAGATATCTCTGTAGAAAGTAGATGAAGAGTTTACACATTCATCTTTAGGCCACACTATCACATAACTGGAACTTAACTGAAATCCTATTTTAAAGTTTAGGTGGAGCTGGAATTTAAAAAAAAACACCAGTTAAACACTGAATTGTTACTCATTTAGCATATTATAGTTTTACGCAGGGGGTGCGATGGTTCAGCGGTTAAAGAATCTGAGCTTGTCAGCTGGAAAGCTGACAGCCGGTTCAAGACTCGAGCACCATAGGACAGGGTGAGCTCCCATCCTCGAGCCAGCTCCTGCCTACCTAACGGTTTGAAAGTTGCAAATGCGAGTAGATAAATAGGTACCACTTTGGTGGGAAGGTAACAGTGTTCCATATACCTCGGCATATAGCCAACCTGGCCACATGACCACAGAAGTGTCTTTGGACAATGCTGGCTCCCTCCGCTAAAAATGGAGATGAACATCGCACCCTAGAGTCAGACACGACTGGGCAAGAGAAAACTTTACCTTTAGTTTTACACCTCTGACCGCACATATCAAAATTTTACTGAAGACGGACTGATTAATTTATAATTTATAGCATATAAATTAACATAAACCACAGTGACTCTTGAAGGTCACTTGGCTACTCTTTTCTCCTGAAATATGGTTTTTGCATAATATTATTTGTCTTTTATAAATTGGAAGGTTTATACTACTTTTTTTTTTCAAAATATGGATAATGATAATCTGTCCAGAAGGTTGAATGACTTACCTCATTTCCCAAACGTGATTTCTGGCGTATGTGCATTTGTTATTACAGAGAGGACCTCTACTATCTGCATCACAATAAAATCACATCATTTCACAATAAAAGAAACCCACCTTCCTGAGATCAGTTGTCACAACACTGGGGAAAGTATAAGAAATGGGAAACATCAGATCTCACAAGAGCATTTAACACATTCACCAGGATTTGTTTTCTAATTAAACTGTCCATTTAAATTCAGCATGAGCCCTTATCAGTGGGTGTGCTCCTGAGCATATACTGTACCAACTGCTAAAAGAATACTGAGAAATTAAGCAGCAGACAATCCCACTGAAAAGGAAAATGTACCTAGGATAGTTGTCTTGGATGAAGAGCATGGCTCAGTTCAGCTTTCAATGAATGCTAACAGATATTCATTAGAGTAGAAATAATGAAAGTTAGATTGAATAGTAAATGCATTGGATAGGAAAGCTTCAAGAGAGGGGAGAAATAGATAATGCATTTGTTGTTGTTGTTGTTTTAAACAGGGACTCATTTAATTAACAATAGGCCAAGTCTGAGACAGACACAGTGACATTGTGTAAAGACCTTCCTTCACTTATCTCTTGCCATTTGCCCTTGTGACCAAAAGAACATCTACCCACCCACCCATCCATCCTAATCTATGTACTACTAAATCTCTTTTGTCGTTACTTTTAACTGGGCAAAACAGTGCATCATAGGGCTACAGTTTTTGAATTAAGATACTGTACTTCCAATGGGCTAACTTACAGAATGCATCCAAAATCTGTGACCCATGACTCCCAAAGGAATGAAATTTGGGTAAGGTGTAGTTGCTTCAGTGCTACTAGCTACTGCTGCATTGCTGGGCTGCTGCTGCAGTCTTGTGCTGTTCGTTTTCAACCTTTCACGACAGTTTCTCAGCCATTCTTACAAAACTTCACTCCTTACCTGACTCAGCAGCAGCCACTTACCTGCCTCCTGGGAAGGGAGGGAAGGGAAGGGAAGGGAAGGGAAGGGAAAGGAAAGGAAGGGAAGGGAAGGGAAGGGAAGGGAGATTTCTGATGCTCCCTACCAGATTCCCAAAAGGAAACTCAATGGGGAAGTCAGCACCAAGTTGAAGATCACTCCTGCTTCCACTGTTGTTGTTTTTTTTTTTGCCATTGGTCCTTCTGCTTCTCTGTTTACTAAAGATATGTCTCTTAAATGATGACCCAACAGGGCATAGGATGTCTAGTAGATTTATACAACTGCCCATCTTGCAATAATAATTCCGGGTAGCTAACATAGTGAGTAAAAACTCGCAATACAAAAGTAATAATATTTTTTTTTAAAAAAACATGCATAAATGCCACTCAAGGACAACATCAATCCTCATTAAATTACAGATGGCCTGATGGGCTCTCTTGACCACCAAGTCTGAGGAAATCTCCATGTGTTTTTACGGCTTTCTGAAACGCCAGCAGGCTTGGAGCCCACCAATTCTCAAGCAGACTATATAGTCTCAAACAGAAGCTGATGCCACAAATACTCCGAAGAAGCACTTTTCATTTTCAAAACACCGTAAAGGCAGAATGAGGATGGAAAAAAAATCCAACGGCAGACTCAAGATAGAAAAGTTTGCAATGATTACGGCAAGGACAGAAATGTGAGCTAAAGTGGAATATGAAACATACCCAGCCAGATAAGGTCCATGGACCAAGTATTTCCAAATATGTCCTAACTCTGAAACAGATGGTTGCTTCAGTGAAAGAACACGATTTTCGTTCACAGTCTGGCCTTGCTCAAAGCTGTTTCTGCACTCAAAGAGACTATCTCCTGCCATGGTTCATAGACCAGCTAAGGCTCAATGACACAGTGTTTTATCTAATTAAATGACATTCCAATTAGCAGATTTGTTTGCAGACATCCTTAATTTAGTAAATGCCAAGGAGAAATCTAAAAATACTGGGATATTTCTAACAAGAGGCCTTCACTAAAAGTGCTATAATTGATAGGTTTGCTGTTTTCTCTGATGGGCTCGAGTAAGCCTTTCAATGCTAAATTCCATAATCACATTCATCCTTGGAAATTAGTTTTGCGAAACCACACATTTAGCTCTTGCTGAGAAATCCCATTTTAGTCATTTTAAACATAATTTATAATGCATAAACTAAATTAGCTTTTGTCGCTAAGCTAGCACATTTCCCCCCTTTAATTTTTATCTCTTAATATATTTTTGACCTTGAAAACGGTAATGTCTGTTGGATACTGAAGCCTCCGAACAAAGGAAATCATTTTTATTCCATCACTATGGTTACACTTTTCTTCTGTCTCTGGCGCTGAACCACTCAGAAAGTGTTGAATCTGGATTCCTCAGGAGGCCAAAAGAAAATTTCGCATAATATCATTTAGTTCTGATTAAATGGAAACAAACACACACAGTGGAACTTGGAGGATAGCAAATTACCACAATATGGTTTACACTGCAGACGAGAGACAATTGACAGCCAAGGCCACTATTCTACAAATTGTGATCCCTTCTGAATTGCTTTTTTCCAGCCACCGGCTTGTAGGCAAGAGTTTGAGTCAACTAGTGTTACCAGGCTGGTGCGTTAAGGGAGGAGGGCTCAACGCATTGTTGAATTTCTTTTCACACAGTGAAAACAGAGCCTTGATAAAAAAATAATAATAATAAATCAAGAAACATGGCTTCTCTTCAAGAACAGGGATCAGTTTGTTTATACAGAACAATGGGAGGCACCTACAAATACAAAAAAACAACTTATTTTACTCAATAAACAGAGATAAAGATCCAGCCATTCCTAGCGGACATGAAAAGCACAGACTGTTTTCTGATATAAGACACATCTTTTCAAAAATGGTACATTGTTGATTCAGGTTCTTTTATTGTGGCATCCGTCTGAATACAAAGTACCACATTCTTCCAATCAGTTCTATCATAGCAACCTCTTCCAGTCCATGCATTATATCTGAAGGAAATGTGAAATGATTATATCTCTCTCTTAAAAGAGATCCTTCACGCTCTTCTCCTCCTGACTTGAAGAAATCATATCCTGTTGTTTAAGAGGTATCAAATATTTATGCAGGCTTATATAGAAGAAACATTTTGTTTCTCACTCCCTATTTTTTTAAGGTCATTGAATCATGGAGGGAAATTATTTGTAAACATTGAAAAATGTTCAGCAATCTGGATATGAAGATTTGTTCAAAACGTGAACAAAACAGACCAACAGAAAAAATAGATATATAAATCTGGGTTCACATGTAACACCAAACCATAGTTAACTATAATGGTCCTTTTTTAAGGTTTGCCACATATCATGGTAAGCCACGGTCCATGTTTATCAATAAGGATGACATGATTTACACAGTATACTAAGACAAAACTAAACAAATTGTGATAATGCCAATAGCCACATTATATTGGCAACAAGTAGAAATGGATTTCCCTTTTTAGCATGGCTGAACAAATCTATATGGCTTTTTTTCTACATGCAGCTATTAAAATTCTTCCCCAGAGAATATTTGTAATCATAGAATTAGAGATGACTTTGTAATCAAGTTTGTATTTGCTGCAAAGAAAAACAGAAGCTTCTTTCTATTTCTTTTTATCCTTTCTTTCTGCAACTTTTTCTTTTTTCCCCCTTTCTCTATTGTTCTCTTTATACTGTATTTGTTTCTGTTAGTTTTTATGATGTCCTTAAATTTTTTAATTATATATGATACACACACAAACACATATATTTATATGTGTGTGTACGAATGTGTGTGTGAACACATACACATGCACACGCACACACAAACTCTCTCTCTCACACACAGAATATTTCTTAACTGCCCATCTCAGAAATAGATAGATAGATATAGATATAGATATAGATATAGATATAGATATAGATATAGATGAAACCCACAAATGGAACACACAGCTAGAGGGATTTAAATTATTTAAAAGAAACAGACCAAATAAAAGAGGAGGTGGAGTTGCTCTCTATATAAGAAATAACTACATCTCTACAGAAATAGACCACAACAATGATGAAAATTGTCTTGAATGCATTTGGGTCATTATAAAATGGGGAAAAATGACATTGCCATTGGTGTATACTATAGGCAACCCAACCAAACAGAGGAAATAGATGAACTTTTTGCTAGTCAGCTAACTAAGGTATGTAGGAAGCACATCACAATAGTAATGGGGACTTTAATTACCCTGACAGCAACTGGGAGACAAACTCTACACCAAGTGGAAGATCAAACAGATTCCTGACAAACCTAGCAGACAACTTTGTCTCCCAAAAAGTAGAGAAGAGAACTAGGTGATCAGCCATATTGGACTTAATTCTCACTAACAGAGATAAAATGATATAAGGTGTTGAAGCCACAGGAACCTTGGGGGGGAGTGATCATGCAATATTGGAATTCAACATTATGCAAGCACAAGCAATAGAGCACAGTCAAACTAGAGTCTTGGACTTTAAGAGAGCTAATTTCAACAAATTTAGAGAGAGTTGGGAAGGATTCCATGGATGAGAATCCTCAAGGGGAAAACAACTCAAGAAGCTTGAGAAATTTTGAAAGATGAGATTATAAAAGCCCAGTCTAGCACAATACTAACAAAGAAGAAAAATAACAGCTCTCAAAAGAAACCAGCATGGCTGCATAAAGAACTCTCTGAAAAATTAAAAGATAAAAAGGACAAGTATAAAAAGTGAAAAGAGGGGCACATAACTAAGGAAGAATGTCATCAAATAGCCTGAACCTGCAAAGATGAAGTAAGGAAAGCTAAGGCTCAAAATGAAGGCTTGCAACAAAAGTAAAAAATAACAAAAAAAAGCTTCTTTCAACAAGAAAGAAATTAAGGAAATGATTGGTCCATTAGTAAGAGAAAGTGGCAAGAAGATGACAAGCAACAGGGAGAAAGCAGAACTACTCAATTCATTTTTTGCATCCGTATTTACACAAGGGGATAAAATAGTCCAACCTATCAAAAACAGTACCGTAAAAAACAGATTAGAAATACAAGTTAAGATAGGCAAGAAAATGGTAAGTGAGCACCTGTCCAGCCTAGATGAGTTCAAATCACCAGGACCAGATGGACTACACCCCAAGGTTCTGAAGGAACTGGCAGTTGTGATCTCAGAACCACTCAGAACTATATCTTTCACAGATCCTGGAGCACTGGGGAACTACCAGAGGACTGGAAAAGAGCTAAGGTAATTCCCATCTTCAAAATAGAAAAAAAATGGATCCAGGAAACTACAGACCTATCAGCCTGACCTCAATACCTGGGAAGATCTTGGAAAAAAATAATCAAGCAATGAATCAGTGAACACCTAGAGGCAAACAAAGTCATTAACAAAAGCCAACATGGGTTTGTCAAAAACAGATCATGCCAGACAAATCTTATTGCATTCTTTGACCAGGTGACAAAATTAGTGGACCAGAGGAATGCTGTGGATAGAATTTACTTAGTCTTCAGTAAGGCATTTGATAAAGTAGACCACAACCTACCACTTCATAAGATAGAAAAATGTGGCTTAGACAGCATCACCACCAGATGGATTTGTAGCTGGCTGACCGGCAGTACTCAGCATGTGGTCCTCAATGGAACTGCATCTACATGGAGGGAAGTGTGTAGTGGGGTGCCCCAGGGCTCTGTTCTAGACCCAGTGCTCTTCAACATCTTCATCAACGATTTGGATCAGGTCATAGATGGGGAACTCATCAAATTTCAGACACCAAGCTGGCAGGAATAGCCAACACTCCAGAAGATAGGCTTAAGATACAGAAGGATCTTGACAGACTTGAACATTGGGTGCTATCTAACAAAATGAAATTCAATGGTAAAAAAGCAAGGTTCTACATTTAGGCAAGAAAAACTAAATGTACAGATAGTATAGGTGGTACCTTGCTCAATAGTAGCAACTGTGAGAGGGATCTCAGAGTCCTAGTGGACAATCACTTAAATATGAGCCAGCAGGGTGCTGCAGCTGCCAAAAAGGCCAACACAGTGCTAGGCTGCCTTAACAGAGGGATAGAATCAAGATCACGTGAAGTGTTAATACCACTTTACAATGCCTTGGTAAGGCCACACTTGGAATACTTCATCCAGTTTTGGTCATCACGATGTAAAAAAGATGTTGAGACTCTAGAAAGAGTACAGAGAAGAGCAACAAAGATGACATATATGTTTATTCATTCTAATCCAGTGAAATGTTAGAAAGAAATAATATAAAGGGGCTTGGGACTCTGCCTGTCTATCATCCATCCATAGGAGTAATTCTCAAAATAGAAAAGAATGGGACCAAATCTGAAATGGGGAGAAAAATCAGCCAAAGAAAGATCAAATTCTAAATTGGCTGATTCTAGTAGGGTGCTTTGGAGAGAAAAAGTTCAAGGGGGAAAAGTCCTTGATGCAAATCTGTGGGAGATGCAGTTGGACAGTTGCTGATTTTGCTGACTACTCTATTCTTAAGCCCTCTCCTTCCCAATCATGTGACATAGAAATGTCCACCTTCTGATTTACAGTATTTACAGGATTTACAGTATTTACAGTATTTACAGCACAAGCCCACATAGATACAATATGAGGGGAGACTACTCAGGCTGGGTGAGTGGATGGACACTTTAAAAACCACATGGGTCGTAAGTGTGTAAGGCATTAGAGAAAGGAAACCTGTAAGAGGCAGGCTAAAAAGAAGAGGGCACCCCAGAGGGAGAGTAGGGACAGCGTATATCTCTCTACCAAGTTTTTGAACCTCAGGCAATCGTGTAACAAACTGAGTCACAGGTACATAGCCCCATTACCCAGTGACAGTGGAACTGAATTTGCCAAAAAGCCTCAGATGCATTCATTCTGTGTTTCACTGCAACCTATTAAAGCCTTTTATAGCATGGTATTAAGACC
Source organism: Protobothrops mucrosquamatus (assembly GCF_001527695.2). Lineage (NCBI taxonomy): Eukaryota > Metazoa > Chordata > Lepidosauria > Squamata > Viperidae > Protobothrops > Protobothrops mucrosquamatus. The sequence continues at coordinate 265,174 of NW_015386821.1, forward strand.
AACTACTGAACCCCCTCGTTCTCCCATTCTAGTGAGTGGAGTGGAGCATTTTGAAGTCCAGGAATATCCTTGACTCAAGGAGCCACAAAGGGAAATTGCAGTATCTAATGTTGTGGAAGGAGTATCCCCTAGCAAATGTGAAATGGGTAACGGCAAAGGATGTTAGGGCATCTAGACTTGTTTGCAAATTCCATGCTAGATATCCAAACAGACCCAGATAGAATATGAGGTTTGGGGCTTATATGTTATTTAAATTTGTATATATTTTCTTTTCTATGCTTATCTTTCTTCTGGAGGGTCGACATGTCAAGGTTGATTTGCAAGGCACCTTTTTATTCTCTCCACTTGACAAAGAAGTTAAGGGAGGGGGATTGGAATGATGTGGGGAGCTGGGAAGGAGAAACTGAATTTATGTGAGCCATTTGCAGCCTGAGAGACTGTTTCCCAAAACAAAATGTATAACCTGGATTGGTGGACAAAGAACAATGGGCGGCCCGGGGAAGGAAAAAGGGATTTTACTATACTGCATTTCGTACCAAAACCTTAAAAGTGGCTTTGCTCCTTCTGTACCTATATGGATTTGTCAGTAAAGTTAAATAAAATATCCCAGGAGTTTATTTTGCTGTGCAGGCCAACACCATGGTTACATATAAATGCAACAAATACAGCTGTACCCCGATTTGATCCTTTCACACATAACTCACACACAGAGATAAGGTATTCATTCTGATTTTAAGACCCTCACATGAACAACATACACAACAATTTGTGTCACTACTCAAAAGAAACTACCTACTGCCGGTAAAGGGCCACACACTGCAAAATTTCCCAACATTATTTATTTGAGTTCTTTCTGCTCTTTTCTATCTTCTTTCTCTCAAAGAGATAGTTGGTGTCCAACTGCCATAAGAACTCATTGCTTTCTTTACCAGCTTCTCTAAATTTAGTATGCAGCTGCCTGACCTATCCTCACCTCTCCCCTTCTTTTAGTTGCACAGGAATCATTGTTTGGGCCGCAAACTTTAATTTGGAAATAATGCAATGGAAAATATGAATCAAAATTAAATCTATATAAATAAAAATGTACATGTTCGTTTGTTCAAAATCTTAAATCTCCGAAAGTTCTTCACTGACTGCTTTGAAATTTTGACACAACGTTGCATTTGAATACGCGTGTGTTTTTATATACCTACTATATAGATTATATAGATGTCACACCTGTGACAGGTAAAAACATGCTTTTTTGAAAAACAGTGCCATCTGTTGGACACAAGCATTGTGAAATTAAACATATTACAAACGTGCGCTTTCTCTTTTCTTTCTTTTCCATTTAACCAGACTGAGCCACAGCAACGCGTGGCTGGGTACAGCTAGTATGAAATAAAATGATATCAAAATTATATCAAATAAAAATGCAATGGGTTCCTAAAAATACTACTAAGAAAGTTCTTGGTTCACTTCTGAGTATTATTTAGAATGGATTGATTAAAAAAAGGGAGGTTCAACTGAAACAGCTCATGTTAGAGGTAAGAGATTACAACTGGGGAAAGAATTTGATCTAGCAATTAAGGTGCTGGAGTTGAATTGGGGAGATCTGAGTTGTAACCCTATCTTAAGCATGATAACCTACTAAGTGGCACTGGGCTAGCCACTCACTCTCAATCTTCAAAAGAAGGCAAGGGCAAACCACTTCTGAAAATGTTATTAAGAAAAAGATATGGACGTGTCCATGGAGTTGCCATGAATCAAGACTGACCAGAGGGCATAAAAATAAATATATAATGTTAGGAAAGGCTCCTGCTGGAGACCAGGGTGAACTGCCAATTGTTGACATTTCTAGGTCAACTTGTATTAGATTAGAAATAAATTACTTTCATTATATATTCTAGTCATGCCTAACCTTGAGTGTTCCCAATATGATCAGATTGCAACTCTCTATTCCACTCTTGCATAACCTTGAGTGTTCCACATGCTATTAGATTACAAGTCCTATCACTCTCAGCTAAACTGGCCATTGGCCAGGAATGATAACAATCATTAACCAACATCATTTGAGGATGCAGGATTAGCAGAGTCTGTATCTTAGAGTTTCATTTTGGTCAGTTCTTTGCACACTAAATGGAGTCCACAAGATCCCCTAGTCTCCACCTGAGAATTATTAGCAAAACTGTCCTAAACAAAATAATTAAACAGACTCATGCAAACTAAATCTGCAATCACTATTAGTTATAGCAAGTATGTTAGGTAACAAAATATTATAATATTCTTGTTCAGGCTCTTGTCCAGCTGTGTTTTCCTCTTTTTCCATGCCTGCCCACCTCCACCATTTTAGCATTTGGTTTTCATTGAGTAGTTTCTATCTTTCCCAATCTTTTAGCTGTGCCACTGTTTCTGAAGGGTTGGGGTGAGGTGATGTACCTCTATAAAATTTGACTTTTCACTAGCTCTGCTAACATTTTCCTCTGTGTACCTTAATATGATTGTCTTTGGGATGGATCTCTTTATCTCTTATGTTTGAGAAATAAATTTGCAAAGTAGAACCTTCAAAGTTACATGATGTATCTATCAGGGTACAGTATTTTGGGTCAAACAACATGATTACATGATTTTATTGCGCTTATCTCATTGAGTTTCTCAAAAATACCTTGTGGGATACTATTGAACTATCAAAGTGTAATCTATATTGCTTTATGTTCAAAGATTTTTGGAGAAAACAGGACTTGAAAGGTGTGGATTTTAAGCTTGTGGAAAAGGAAAACATGGTATGCAGGCTCTTGGTGTAATTAAGCCTTCCCAATATCAACAGTGTAAGAGGTAAACATTCAAAATGTCCAAAATTTAAATTAAAAAAGCCATCTTCTCATCTCTTGAGTAATCAGATGGTCTTTCACCAATGAGATAGACTGAGTATGTCCTTATTGGTGGTGTATTTATTTTCCTGCAAATTCTTCATGAACACAGTAAGGGAAAGCTGCATTCCTTAGCCAAAGTTATTGCAACGTGGGCTCCTGAGAAATTAAGA
>NW_015386821.1:273195-286573 GCF_001527695.2 Protobothrops mucrosquamatus
AACTTGCATTAAGTGGAGAATAATTACTGTGAATTTATTGCCTTTCATTTCAGAATTTTGAACTAGAGCTGTTATTGACTGATTTGGGATTTTTTTTTAAAAAAAATTGTGGAAATCAAAGTAGATTATTTCATATTTTTATTTATTTATTTATATTTGAATTTATATCCCGCCCTTCTCCCGTAGGACTCAGGGCGGCTGACAATCTATTTAAAATACATACAAAACAATACAAATTTAAAATTAATTAAAAAGAATATTAAATATTTGTCGAATTTAAAATATAATTAAAACCCCCCTAAAAATTACCCTAGGCCAGTCCTGCAAGCTGGAATAACCAAGTCTTGAGGGCGCGGCGAAAGGAAGGGAGATCAGGGATATACCATTTCTCACCCCTTACCAGCAAAAGTAACGAACCATTGTAACACTTCCCTATTTATTTGCTGACACATATAGTTTGCTAGCTGAAATTATCAAACAGATTGTAATGTTTGCTCACCGTATGCTAAACTGGCCTGAGTATAGCCCATTTTAGCTCAAAAATACTGACACTCTGCTTATATAAGACAGCACTTTGTTTATAGAAACTCAAGACACCTAATCACCTACTCAGCAATAAAAGTTATTTAACTAATAAAATATAATATTTCCATGTCATTACTGTCATTAATTTTTAATTTTTCTCATGCTGCCTATCTTAATGATGTCATAGCAGTAAAATATTATGCCTTGTTAGCAGTAGAAAACTGAGGCAGTTAAATAGCTGAATGCTTTCCCAGGGAACCATAAAAATAAGATGGTCCCTAGATTTAACCAGAAGGATAGGTCCCCCACACCTGAGTCAGGTAAGAAAATGCCCCTTGTCCCCACATTGAGTCTTGAAGTTGGTTTACCAAGTCAATTGGTAACGGGTTTTTATTCACATAAGTCTCATAAGTATATTTTAGGAACACATTAAATCCTTTCCTGGATGTGAAATAAATTATGAGTATTGTGATTTAATCTCGGGAAGATTCCTCAAATAAAGTAGACTATACAAGTCTTTTCAAGGAACCAATTTGATGTTTTCCATAGGTTTTGGACCAAACTCTCACGTCCCTTATAATTTGCCCTGCTGCTGGGGCTGATAGGAATCGAAAACCCAAATTTATAGAAAAAAAATTAACCAATCTCCAATTGTACAGGAACTATACAATCCTAGTCACTGGTGCAGCCATCCTGGATGTGGCACAGAGTGAATATCATAAAGTGAAGTGGTGTCAATCTACTAGTTATAATGGACAGCACGTTGGGAATAAGGTTATGTGAAAGAGTATCTCAGTATAGGTAGAAGCTCTTGTAGGTAAAATTAGGCTTGGTAGGCAAGGAAATGACAAGCCTTATATATAAGCCTTATATATATAAAACTCCTCAATTATTAAGTTCAGATTCACAGAACATGGTTACAGTGAAAAGGTAGGTTTATGTAGAAAACTAAATGCCTGGTAAAAAAAATTTCTAACCATGTTGATTGTTGATTTTATTGGCTTTGGGTCCATTGGTGGTTGTTTTGAAAGTTTTTAGAAAGTCCACCTTTTTTTCAGGAAATGATTATACATAGAGATATAAAGTTTTTCCCATTAAAAAACAACTCCAAGTGAGCTGTAACAGGTATTTTAATTGCCAGTTCATCCATTATCTATTTATCAATTTTATAAAGACATCCATCTCGGCCAAAGTGACTCTAATTTGCGGATGGGCTTATTGTATATGTCCATTGGCTTACAGCAAGAAAAATACATTATCAGACTTTTGGTTTGTCCAATTAGGGATGGAAATGATGTTAATAATGAAGGCTTTGCTAATATGTTATCACACTTGGTATTTATCTACTCAAGAACAGGAAAGTATTTTCCACCCAATACTTAATTTTCAGTAAATGATTTTTTTCCCCCATGTCTGTGAAGAAGGTCAGTGAAAGTGGGGAGCCAATGGTTTGTACTTGTATGACTTGGGAGTACTCATGGATAAAACTCTTGATAAATCATGGCAATTGTTTGTGAAACTTTACTTTCAATGTTTCCTACCTCTCAGAACTCTCTATCCTGCTCAGAATTCTGCTTTTCTATTATGCCTTTTGGAATGTTGACTAGATCTCAGTCTGGCTTAGCTTTGACTTCAGAATTAATTTATCAAATAGTCTTCTGATGGGGTTTTTTGTGACTGTAGAATAGTCCTTTTTGGACTGTAAATGTCAGTTTTGCCTTTCCTAATCTCATGATTTGGGATTATGGCTAAACCTATTTTCTTTACTTTGTTTCGCCTATGGTTGGACCCAGGAACCACTGCTATGTATCAAACTGGGTATCAAGAACTGTTGAAAATGAATGTAGATCAGACAAGATAGGATAATGTTTGAAGCCATTTCTAATTTCATGATTCTATTTGATACTATAGTTTACTCATAGTTACTACTTTGAGCACTCAGACAGTTCTTACATACAGCCCATTTTAGTGATCTTAATTTTTCCCCCTTATTTACCGTTTGCATAAAGAATACTGAAAAATGGCTTTGGCATATAGTCATAAAATCATTCTTCAACTTTCCAGGCAATTCTTAACTAAGATAATAAATGTAGAAGAGGACTCAGCTGAAAGCTTGGTATTTTATATTACCCTGTATGGTGTGAGAATTAGCACATATTTTCTGAATATGGAACGCTGAAGAATACCTTGAACTTTGCATTAATGACAAGATTTGTCGTTATTAAGCACATTATCAATTAAAAAGCAGGGAGAATAGAGAACCTGAATTGAAATTATTAAGCAAATTGGATCATCTGCTCAACTTAAGGGAAAGGCTGTGAGCTAAGTAGGGAAGATTCTGTCTACACCGGGGGAAACTGTAGTAGCACTTAAGCAAGATGTTCACACAGCAACATGCCATCAGCTGTGGGGGAGATTTTTGACTGGCTAAAATAAATATAAAAACTAACATGCATGTTAATGGCAAAGTACCAGTGATAATGAATTTAAAACCTGAACAAAGTCGTAATACTGCCCTAACTGAGAAAAAAAGTGTTCCCAATTATTACTACAAGCTTTGCTTGACATACTGTCTTCAGGAAAGTTTGAAGTTTCTCTGCAACTTTAAATGTTTTCAAATATAGATTGCTTAACTCTTCAAGCAAAATATCTCAATGATAAATTGGCTTGACGGTCTCTTATTGTGCTATTTTTATTAAATACAAAAACAGAGAGAGAGAGAGAGAGGCTAGGACCCTCTTCTAATCTTAGAGCACACTTAACAGGATATGAAACACTGTTAGCAATTTTAAAAAATGTGTGACATAAATGCAGAATTCACCTGGTCGAAAGTTTACCTGGCTCTGTAGATGCTTTTCTCTCATAGTCACAAGATACCGAAAAGTATCCTATGAATGCACATGTTGGCTAGGGACACTCTGTCTCTTCTAAAGGCATTTTCCAACATGAAAACATCATATTCCAGCAGAAAAACCAACAGGGACCAAGAAAGCAGTTTTGTTAAGTTTCATTTCTTAAACCTCCTGAAAAGCTGCTTTACTCCCCACCATCCCCTTTGACGCTTACAGAGTGAAAAAGAGGAGAAACCATCTTAAGGTATAAATCAGATACCATATGTACATTAGTTGCTTCTAGCTAATGAGATGTGCAAAACCAGTTCTTGTGTTTTACGTCCTATGGTTTAATGTATTGCAGTCCTATTCAATTCTATCATATTTAACAAACCATGGTTTAATTTCATGAAAGACCCAAGACATTCCTTATCACTTTTTTTCTAGACACTTTGCTATCACTAAGGAGAATTTGGAATATCAGATTATCTTGATCCCAAGACAAGTGTCCTGAGGGAATGTCCTTATCTTCTCACAAAATTCTTCTTGTTTTGGTTTTTCATCTAGCTACTTTGACTTCATTTTTTCCCCTCTTCCTTCTTTTTCCTTCTGCAGCTTTCAAGAGTTGCAATTTATCATTAATTTGAGTCAGCAGGATAAGGAGAACTAATAAGGTTTGTTTTTATGCAATCATGTATGCAGTCATAATCCAAGGGAGAAATGCCAGCCCAGTCCAATATTCATTAAAAGGAATTCTTCTGTCTCCAGAATCTGATTTATTTTCAGTAAAAGATGACAAGGCAAAGAAAGTAACTTAAGTGGAATTACAAATGAAAGGCCAAGAGAATGATTTGGAAAATTGTTTGCTAGATAAACAAAAGAAACTGGCTGGAGTTTTAAAAATTAAGAGAAAAATGCAAACAATAAACTAAGAATTACTTGGAAAATGTTTTCTTATTGGATCTATAAAGGATGCTTGTTAAAGCCTTGAAAAAAAATCTGTGTGATGGGATAAACAAAAATTAACAGAAATTAAATCCTATAATACTTGCATGAATTAAAGATTAAGAATGTTAGAACTAAAAGGAAGAAACATAAAATTGGTTTATTTGATCAAAGTTAAAATAAGACTTCTTTTTCCAAAATTCTGGCAATCATTTATGGTCTTTTTGCTTGAAAACTGAGATTGAAAATTGATGTTTTATTATTTGCTTATAGATAAGGCTCAAATATGGGATGAAGAGATATCTGTAACCTATAGGAGGTGAAGAGTTACTATATTTGTTTATACATGATGAAAGTTGGAAGTCTCTTCTTCATATACAGTATTTCTTCTCTTTTTCTTTAGTACTTCTTTTCTTCTTTTCTCCTATTCTTTGTATTCTTTTGTTACATTTTCTTCTAAATTTTCTCTAAATTTGGTTTGTATCTATTTTTTACTACTGTAATCAAAATTCTTAATTAAAAAACAAGGTTCTGTACTGTGATGCTATCTTATCTGCACAACATCAGCAGCTTTTTCCCAGGCAAAGAGTTGCCTTATTGGTGAGAGGGGGCAGCATATACCTTTAATAAATAATTAAATACATTATTAAATGTATTTATTATACATTTATTATCATATTATTAAATATATCTTCCTCTCAGGTAAAACTGCATTGGTTTTAGAGTGGAGGCAGCAAGCAGATTTCCCTCGGTCCTTTCTCTTTTTGCTACTTAGAAAAAAAAAGTATCTTGTTTGAAAAAAAATCAAGTAGAAGTTATTGAAGGAGAGCTTAGAAATGAGTGTGATTTAACCTTCAGCCTCAGATTTAAGCTTGAATTTGCAAGAAGGAGAATTTTTCCAGGTAACTAATTGGCATAAAAATAACATCTGTTCCAAGACTCATGTAATTTCCACTGAATGGGGAAAGAATAGTTAATTTAGAACTGTGCTAAAGTTACTCATCATTTGTGGTGTCTAGTTTTTAATGCTTTATTGTCTCATCATTATATTCTCTGCACATGCTCAGTAAACAGTATGGTTTTATGCATTTTGAAAATCCTTTGTAGCAGAATTCCAATAAATTAGAGTCAAACATTACCTTCTGTAATATTATCTTGCTCTGCACAGGACCTAATGATGACGATTATCTTGTATCTGCCAAGAGCCTTTTATTGTCCTTTAGAGGTTTTCTACGGGCGATCCTTTTAAGGCACAGTCTGTGGTTTGAACAATTCGGCATTTTAATCTCCTTTGCAAGTGAATATTTCCATATGGCTATTTTGCATTGTTATGTCTTTTATTTTCTTAAGTTTATTTATGTAAGATTGGACTACCTCCCAAAGAGGGGCTAGGGCAGGGGTCCCCAACCTATGGTATGCATCCCAGTACTGGGCCAAGGACTGTTGGTCACCGGGCCCCACGGTAGCATCGCTGAGCGGTGCTAGCAGCCCCACTTGCGCATGTGTGTGGGTGGAAGCACAGGCACCATGGGTGCACGTGACCCGCTTCCGCATGCATTCACAGTCTAGTGCCACCATCATGCGTGCACCCATTTGCGCATGCACATGCGCATGTGGGGCCATGTGCACCCACACATTTCCCTGCTCCTCCCTTTCCTTCCAGGCCACCAAGCAGAACGGTTGGGGAGCTCTGATTTCAACACAGAAAGTCAGAAAGTGGTACCATAGAATTTAATGCCCTTTGGTCTTGCTTTTTTTGTGTTCTGCTTTACTTGCCAAAAAGGCTGTAAGGACCCTTTTTCTCCCACTTGCAAGCTTAGGAGCTTAGGAGATAGGTGAGCTTAGGAGATAGGTGGTGATTGCAGTAATTACAAAGCCACTACACCAAGACAGGAGAAAGAGCTAGGTTAAGAAATGGGCTTCTAGGAGATGAGGCTGAGACCTCCAATTGTCTTTTTGAGTTCCTACAAACAGCCATGCTGTTATAGTCAATCCCATTCATCACAATTTGCGTGAACAATGTAGACCGGAGTGTCCTATCTTGGCAACTCTAATACCTTTGTACTTCAGCTCCCAGAATTCCCCAGCCAGTCATGCTGGCTGGGGAATTCTGGGAGTTGAAGTCCACAAGTCTTAAAGTTGCCAAAGGTTAGATACATCTGATGTAGACCATTCCAGCTTTTGTGAGATGTTGTTATACCATAATTATCCACAAGTCATCTTCTCCTCTACTCAAACACAAAGTCTATTTACAGTAAATGAATTGAATGATTTGAATGAATTCAGTTAAATTACAGCTGAATTTCATACTGATCTTCCCATAGATTACTTAACTGAGAAATATACTTCTCACTCAGTGTTGAGTTTTAGCAAACAGATCTATTTTTTAGCTATCTTCTATAAGGAATTTCTGAACTGAGAATTGGCATCAATGAACGTATTGAAGGATGCATCTGGTTAAGGTCCTAGGTTGGACAGGATTACTATTGATCTCTCAGTCCCCTGACTGCTTGTAAAATCCAATATAGTGCATTTTTCATTCTCTATTGATCCTATGACAGTGGCTTTTAACTAGGACTTTAAAAAAAACAGAAATGTCAAAGAAGTTCCTTGAGTTTATATTAGTTGCATAACTATTTCTGCTTCAATACAGAGTATAGAATAGGTAGACTCTGAAAATCTCAAATGTAACGTGGAGGTAGGGACAAATAGGTGGGGATCTCGGAGTCCTAGTGGACAGTCACTTAAATATGAGCCAGCAGTGTGCTGCAGCTGCCAAAAAAGCCAACACAGTGCTAATGCTGATAATTATAACTGACAGGCTCTCGGTGGATACGAGTACAAGTACTATCACTTCTATCCCTGACATTTCCTTGTTGAGAAAAATCTATAGAGAGAAATCTCTACCATCCAATGTTTTGCCTCATAGTCCCTAAAGGAACAGCATACAAGTAGCCATGTACAAAAGAACATATTGACTCTAAATGACATAGATCCTCCTTCAAACTGAAGCTTGCCCATTTCAAGACTGATGGGGAAGATGAAGGACCAAACAAATTTATGTTTCATGGATGAAGGCAAATATACATGTCCCAGGATAACATACAGTAACCAATAGGAAGACACCACGTAAATACAATGCATAGAATAACGCAAAGCACATTTTCTAGTAGAGAGAAGTTCCTCCAGCACTAGTCCAAAAGTTCAGAAGGCCAAACCTCTGGTCCTGGTGACAAAGCCAGATTGCAGCTTGCAAATTTGTGTTTCTTCCCCTTCTTTCTTTACAAAAGGAGAGAGCTGTAGTTAAGAACACATTATATGTCATCTAAGTTGTAAACCACTTAGTGCAATTGATTTAAATTCTCAGAGTTCCACAAAGAATATATTCTGAAAACTTGTTAATGACACCTGAATATCTATATTTTATGAAATGCTACTAAATGGACATTATTCAAATATTCTTTTTCTAATCCAGCTTTAAACGTTCTTGATAAGAAAACAGGTTTTTCCCTTTGCAGGTTTTCCAGGGTTAACATCTTCAGCAATGTCTCATTGTATTGTACATTATACAGACTGGCCACTGTGGACATGGCCATGATAGAGCACTTCAGATTCTTGGGATGTTAATATAATCTTCAAGATGGTCTTCCTTGAGTGAAAGACATACAGTGACCAATTATATTGTGAGACATCTGGAATTTCTTAGGCCTTTTAATGTTTTTCTCTAATGCTAAACACCAGACAAAAATATGTTGTAATTGACCTACAATACATGTCTTAAGCAACCCATTAGGGCAAGAAAAAAAGAATCTGTCACACCCAATAACTCTATGTCAGGGGTGTCAAACTCACAACATCACGTGATGTGTCGCGACATATCGTGACTTTTTTTCATTGCCCGCAATGGGTGGGCGCGGTTTCACCATGATGCATCTGGCCCGTAGGCCGGCAGTTTGATACCCCTGACATGTCAATGGATGCTATTTATAGGTGGTTTTCTCTGCCTGCATTTTCAAAACTCTGCATCCTAATGGAGAGGAACTAAAAATAATATGTTTGTTAATATTTGGGATGCCATAAAATTCTTTATAACTTCCTAAGGCAAATAACATGTACATCCAGACACAAGCCATTTGAAAAAAAAAGTATATTTTTATCTGAAATACACATTTCTTGTTTCTAATCAATCCCCTTTCTTACGATTAAATAATTGTAGTTGTATTATTCAGGTAAAGAGGAGTAACTAACTAATTAGTTCTGGGCTAAAGGACTATTAGGTATAGATAAATTTGTTCCTTAATATTTCTTGTATTTGTTTTTGGAAAATGCTTGTATCTTGCCAAATTTGTACATTTCTATTAAGATTACAAAGATATTTTTTTTCTGACAGAAGAACTGGTAGAAATTAAAGTATAAATTTAACTCATGGCTAACAAAAGCAAGAGTGCATTTAGCTAATAGTTTTCCCCTACTACATTTTTTTAATCTTACAAAACTAATGCAAGTGGTAGAATGTCAGTAAAAATCAACGTTTCTTCCTTTCACTAAGCTGAACAAATTGTAATGTAACAAGCTACATACAAATACAGTGTATGTTTATATAGAAAGGCAATTGATATAGCAGAAGTTGTATTCATATGCAATGATCTTGATCCACCAAGGTATGATTGTGCAGATTAATGGAGAATATTCTTCTAAGTTTCTTTCTCCAGTCCTCCCTAAAGGCAACTGTGGTCTGAGCAAATAACTGAAGGGACGAATGGAAGCAAGAATGGCTGAGTATTCATAACTCTTTCTGAATAATGTAAACCATGATTTGAAAGATCTGGAAAAAAATATCTGTATAGAAGCTTTAGTTGAATGATTCAGAGTACATTGGAGTATATAGAAATTTTAATGAACTATGTCCCCAAAGAACCCATCAAATGATATGCTGTGTTCAGGTTATGGTAGAAATTAGATAAAACAAAAAAATGAAACAAAACCTAATATTATTGTCTTACATGGAAATCTCACTGTTTCTCTAACCAAAGAATGTTCTTTGCTTAATGTCTGGATTTTTCTCATGGCTTCCCCTGAATCTTGGGATTGAAGGAGATAAAATATTAAGTACAGTTATTTGCAAGAGAAAAGGATATATAAATATATAAATATTAATTGGCTAGCATGCAATGACCGGGTAGTTTAAAGAAAAATGAAGGAAGAAGCATGTACCTTATTAGAGCAAATGTACCAAAATATTGAAAAATTCTATATTGATGTTCACAATTAAAGCTTTTGGCATCCTGCAATGAAAAACACAGATTTCTAACTGACTTTTTAAAATATTTATTAAAAATGGTCATCAGTGCATCAATAGTCATCACTATGTTACTTCTCCAATCTCATTTCTTGAAACTATTTATTGGATAATTGAATGGAACTGAATGTACATTATATTGCTTGTTAATGAAGTCATGATGGTGATGAATCTTCATATATATCTTAGTTACATTACACCAGCTACTATTTTCTTATTTCTTCAGTGGGATAATAAAACAATCACTTCTCTGCCATTTTAGATCCCTTAAAAGAGTAGCACAAATAGAAACAGAAGAAATAATGTGAAAGGATGGAAGGAGAGAAGCAATTTGATCTAGGAATTAAAGGGGCTAGAAGCCAGGAGACCATGAATGCTGGTCCCACCTTAAAGTTAGCTGAGTGGCCTGGCCAGACCTTGGGCCGGTCACTAAATCACAACCCAAGCATCAAGGCACAGCACTTCTAAAAAATAAGTACAGAAATTTGCCAGGAATTCAGAGTGATTACAGTAAGATAATTTTGCAAGATTGAAAGTATTTGTCACCTCTTCTCATTTTACTCTGTGGAAAACTAGGGAGGGGTCAAGTTTTGAAATGTTTCCCATGCCCTTTCTGGATAAAAATAATAATAATAATTGCTGGTTATCCTGTTTGTGGCTCTACCATCTGCCTCCCAAGATCATTCCCATCTACCATCATAATCCTAGAACAGTGTTTCTCAACCTTGGCAAGTTTAAGACGTGTGGACTTCAACTCCCAGAATTCCCCACCCAGCTGTGCATCTACATGTCTTAAAGTTGCTAAGGTTGAGGAAACACTGTCCTAGAAAAATAACTGTCCAAAGTCTACCAACCTACAACTATTTTTTTCTGCGCAAATGCCTATAAATAGAGAGAAAACCCGACACTTTACTAGCACTGATGATTTTACTTAGTTGGGTAACGAATTAAACATCTGCAAGCAAACAACTAAGCTCAAAGAGCACCACGGATTCCACTGTCCACAGTTTGCTTAAAAACCTCCAGTGGTGAAGCCACCCATGACTTCAGGAGACAGGCTGTTCCCCTGCTTAGTAGCTACTCTCTCTTCCTTATTATTTCAAGTTTGGATAATACTCTATACCTCATTAAAATTGTTATGCTGTATTCACAATATGATATATGTTTTGATAGCCTCTAGATTCCTACATATAGAAAGTCCTTACAGTATTTACTTGTGACAGATAATATTCCTGGGGAGAGAATGGAGTAAATGCCTAAATATCCAGAAGGGCCAATGGATTCTGCTATGCAGTTTTCAAGCTCTGTTGGATACAGCCAATAAATAAGACACATTCAAAAAACTGGAGCAACACTCTGATTAAGATCTGCCAGCTGCTGCTACTCCTCAAATAATGACAGCTTCTGCAGGGAAGAAAGCCTTGACAGGAATCCTAGTTGTTCTGGAAGGCACTGCACACATGCACACAGCCACTCATCTTGAAATGGCATCTACTTGTACCAAATGTAACCATGGGTATATTGGAGTGTCTGCTATTTTGGTGTAGAGTACAGGTATCAAAGTCATGTCACGTGATGTATCATGATGTATTGTGGCATTTTTTACCTTTGCAGAGCCAGGGTGGGCGTGGCCTATGCATGACGCATCTGGCCTGGGGGCCACAAGTGTGACACCCCTGGTGTACAGATAGCTTTTCTTAAGCCACCTCACCTTAGTCTTCATTTCTAATGTCACTTGCACATTCATGCTTTAAAAACACTAACCATGAAACACCAATCCATTGCTTTCTTTGCAAGTAAATATCAGAAGTAAAGTTAAAAGAGAGTTGGGAATTATAGCAATAGCATTTGGGATTTTATATACCACCCCGTAGTGCTTTACAGCACTCTCTGGGCAGTTTACAATGTAGAAGCATTCTTTGCATATTGCGCTTTCCCCCCCAACAATCTGGGTCCTCATTTTACCAACTTCGGAAGGTTGGAAAGCTGAGTCAACCTTGAGCCGTGTCAGGATCAAACTCCAGGCTGTGGGCAGAGTTTGTCTGCAGTATTGTACTTTAACCACTATGCCACCAGGGACTTTAACATAATAGTTTTGGGGAGTAGAAGGAGAGGGGGGAGAACACATCCCCAGGTTTTTTTCTAGCATTTTGTGGCCAGCCATTATTTAAATAATAAAGTCCTCACCATCATCCCAACAGGTTTTAATACTTATTTTCATCTGCCTTGTATTCCTGGAAGGGTATAAATACATTTCAGAAGCAAAAGACTTGGATCAAAGTCATGTTGGAATTAATACAAAAAAGAAAAAGACTTTTGATTTCAGTGTCAAACAATTCAGAAACAAACAAACAAACAAACAGGCCAATAAGTTTCTTTAAAAAAAAAAAAAAAGACCACATGGAGGACTTTCCAGCAAGCTCTCACACAATCAAGTTAAAATTGCCGACTGGCAACTCTTAGTTCCAAGTTGGAAAGCCAGTTGGTTCCATTTTTCTATTTTTTTTCTCCTCTCTGTTAACTACATAATCATTATATTTTGGAAATATCATCCTTCGTTTACCTATTCTTCTTCTGTAAAATGAATTTGTGTTGGGATGGCAACCAATATTTCTAAAAGGTGGGGCAGGAAAAAAAAACCTGGTTACCTCTGGAAAGGGAAAACGATCAACCTAAAAACAAAAAGATAAATACGAATATGACGATGGGGAGAAAAAGCCATTGAGTCTTGGATGACATGAATGGGACTTTGCCTTAAGGGGAGAGCAAAGAACAGGTCCAAAGGCCAAACAAAACAGCTTTGGCATTTTCTGAAGCAAAAATTAACCCCCCAAAGTCTTCCATCTAAAACGTGGATAGGAAACCTATGGCTGTTAATAAACAGCAAGCATGGCATCACCTCTGCTCTAAGAGGAACATGCAAAATTACTGCAGCTGATACTTTAATCAGATAGCTATTTCTGTTTCTGAAAAGGTATCGGGTTGGTGATGGAATAAACCATTCAAGATGAAATGGTTCAAGGTGCGGATGACACCAAGCTGGCAGGAATAGCCAACACTCCAGAAGACAGGCTTAAGATACAGGAGGACCTGGACAGACTTGAACACTGGGCACTATCTAACAAAATGAAATTCAGTGGTGAAAAAAGTAAGGTTCTACATTTAGGCAAGAAAAACCAAATGTACAGGTATAGTATAGGGGGCACCTTGCTCAATAGTAGTAACTGTGAGAGGGATCTCGGAGTCCTAGTGGACAATCACTTAAATATGAGCCAGCAGTGTGCTGCAGCTGCCAAAAAAGCCAACACAGTGCTGGGCTGCATTAACAGAGGGATAGAATCAAGACCACGTGAAGTATTAATGCCACTTTACAATGCCTTAGTAAGGCCACACTTGGAATACTGCATCCAGTTTTGGTCACCACGATGTAAAAAAGATGCTGAGACTCTAGAAAGAGTACAGAGAAGAGCAACAAAGATGATTAGGGGACTGGAGGCTAAAGCATATAAAGAATGGTTGCTGGAATTGGGTATGTCTAGTTTAATGAAGAGAAAGACGAGGGGGGACATGATAGCAGTATTCCAATATCTCAGGTGCTGCCACAAAGAAGAGGGAGTCAAGCTATTCTCCAAGGCGCCTGAAGGCAGGACGAGAAGCAACGGATGGAAACTGATCAAGGAGAGAAGCAACTTAGAACTAAGGAGAAACTTCCTGACAGTTAGAACAATTAACCAATGGAACAACCTGCCTCCAGAAGCGGTGAATGCTCCAACACTGG
>NW_015386821.1:286673-326214 GCF_001527695.2 Protobothrops mucrosquamatus
ATAATAATAATAATAATAATAATAATAATAATAATAATAATAATAAAATATTTGACAGGGTGTGAATTTGATTAAAACAACATCATTCTTTTCCCTGCTTAATTATTATTATTTTTATTAAATTTCATATTATAAAATAAAAATGAAAATAAAGATAGGGAAATGGGAAAGGCAAAGGAGGCAAGAAAAGGGTGGGGCATTGGGAAAAGAAGAAAAAAAGCATCAACTTCCAACTATTTTCAGCGCAGTAGAATAAAAGTAGTAAGATATAGCCTCAGCTTCTTACTTTTACCTATTTAATATGTTAGCCGTTTCTACAACAGACTTCTCTAATCAGCAAAATTCCAAGTAAAACTTTCATTCTGGTCCTGCCTTGAGCAGAAAAATCATAGCAACATTTTTGTTGTTGTTGTTAGTTGCGAAGTCGTGTCCGGCCCATCGTGACCCCATGGACAACGTTCCTCCAGGCCTTCCTGTCCTCTACCATCTTCTGGAGTCCATTTAAGCTCACACCTACTGCTTCAGTGACTCCATCCAGACACCTCATTCTCTGTTGTCCCCTTCTTCTATTGCCCTCAATCTTTCCCAGCATTAGGCTCTTCTCCAGTGAGTCCTTCCTTCTCATTAGGTGGCCAAAGTACTTGAGTTTCAACTTCAGGATCTGGCCTTCTAAAGAGCAGTCGGGGTTGATCTCTTCTAGGACTGACCGGTTTGAATGCCTTGCAGTCCAAGGGACTCGCAGGAGTCTTCTCCAGCACCATTACAGCAACATTACTCTTGCTTAGTCCTGAATCATTCCCGCTATTAAAAAATGACTATTCAAAATGCTAGAAATTAAATATAATTTCTAGAAGAAATCAAAAACTTACACAAAGTGATTGATTTTTTTTAACAAAATGCCAGTCTTTTTTTTATTATACATTGGAATAACTCCACTGAGTTGAATAAGTACCGTATTGATAGACAACTGAAGTGTTTATATATACTTAAAATATTGGTAAAAATAAGAACAATAAATGAACAGCTGTGCAGTAGGAGAACTGTCTTTCTCCTTGATTTCCTGGCAAGGGGCTCCTAAGAAAACAAAACAAAAGCGAAGTGTGAGTTGCCAAAACCAAATGTGTGTGTCGGGACAGCTATTTCCTAAAAGGCTGAAACTGCAGTACTTAAGACAGGGAAATCTTTGGTATGGCCAATTTATAGATAACTGCGAATCGATATCTTCTCCTTCCTTTCACCAGCAAGCCAGAATTTCTGCTGAGGTAGACAGCATTGTGTGTTTCAAGCATTCAATATGAGCAATCAAGTTGGGGATTTAATAGCTGACGGAAATAGCACTCTAGAACAGATTGACCTTCAGGAAGCTCCAGCTGGGCTGTTCTGTGCAATTCACAACACATTTGTTGCCACTTGCATTCATTTGGATAAAATTAACACTATTACAAAGAATCAGTGCCCAGCTCTCTGTGGAATAACAGAGTAAATTAAGAATCGCTGTATTATTTAGCTCCTAGAAATGACACAGGTGATACAATGGCTTCAAAGCTGTTTTCCTTTCACCTACAGTAGTTGTATTGACTAGAAAGTTAAAAATCTGGGAGAACCGAAATTCAGTAAAACTGAAAACTCCATGGCTACTTTTTTGGTTTTTTTTTAACAGAACACAGCAATAAGAAATTTTTGCAAAAATTGTGGATTGGGAAAGGACATGCAACTATGGTGACAATTAACCTCAACTGCTCAGGTGCTGGATGTAAGCGGCATGGTGGCCTAGTGGTGAAGACACTTGCCTCCCACTCGGAAGGTTGAGAGTTTAATACTAGATAATGGCAGATGTTTCTTTCCTAGGGCACAAACTAAAAATATCTGTTGCTAACTCCATGTGGCATCAGGAAGGGCATCAGGCAGTGGTGGGATTCAGCCAGTTCGCACTACTTCGGCAGAACCGGTAGCTAATTTTTTGTTGCCCAGGCTCAGAATGGACTTCCGGAAGCGGCATCCACACAGAGAACCGGTTGTTCACATATTTGAATTCCACCACTGGCATCAGGCCAATAAATGCTCAGCTCCATCCAGTTGTCCCTACTCTACCCTGAATAAAGGAACTACATCTTGTAAAAAGGGGAAAAAAACTAGGCACTGGATTGATGCCTTAAAACAGCTTTACCAGGAACTAAGATATGGGGGCATCTGAAAGCTCTTACATATTATTAGGAAAGAATCTGGAGTCTTTGGAATATTTTTAGTAAAAAAAGATCCTGTTTGGGGGAAAAAAAATATGCCCATTCACCAGGAGGAAAATCGCTGGCATGATTTTGATCTTCCACAGTGCGACGAAAGAGCGTTTTCTATTAAAGAGAAACATAAGGTGGAACAACTGAAATTTGAAACAAGTTTATCAATGGAAATAAACATTGCTAATACTTAAGCAATGCCTAAAGAGAAGGAAAAAAAATCTTGTATGCCTCGAGGTATGTGGAAAATTATTCCCCACCGATTCTGGCATGATGAGCCAATATGAAATGGTGGCTTCACGTGGCCAGTAAGCACAGAATGGCTACCCTGGTTTGAGCAATAATAGTGTCTCATTTTCAAAGCTACCACAAGTAGTGTCTAAAGCCTGGAGAAAGTGTCCTGTATTCTCCCAGCAATAAGCCCCAAGAATATTTCAATCTGCATGGAGGAACTGTCGAGTCAACCCTCTTGATCACAACGGTCGGTGTGTGCTTTTCCCTACAATCCCGTTTTTATCTGTTACCGAGGAGGGCCCCATAAATAGCATCAGACAATTTAGAGCACCTTCTCTTCTCTATTGTGCCTTTGTCTGAGGATGTGCTGGAAACGTGGCACATCAGTTTTAAGTGGGCTGGCTCTTCACTTTCTGCTCAAGGGCTCTTCAGTCTTGGGCTCAGCGGGGAGCCATCCTTCCAATATGCATTTCAAGTGCATTCATAAAAGCAAACACAGCCATCGCAAGTCACGGAGAAAAGTCGCTCTTTTCGCGGAGTGTTATTTCCTGACCTAAATCAGTCTTTGCTTTTGAATTAGTTTATGTTGCTAGTTATTTAGTAGATTGATTGCTGCTATGGCAACTGCACATCCCACTTGGCAGCCACACGCATTAGTCCTTGATGTGTGTTCCCGGTGAAACGTCCCTTTTTTTTCCAAATGCATTCTTTTTTTTTCTTTCTTTTTTTTTGCAGTTGCTCAAAATTAAGAAAGTATTTGGGGAATTGATTTGCTTTGACGTTGCCGATATCAAGCTTGTACTGTTTTGGGGAAGGTAAAAATGAGTCTTGAAGTTTTTTTAACAACAAAATAAAAATAAAATATATATAAATAAATAAACAAAAAATGGGGAATTGTTTTTCTTTCCAAATAGTGGCAAGCTACCCAGGTGGAATTGAAAACAAGCACCGCCGCATCAATATTCCTTATCTTACGTTTGCAAAAATTCTAACCAACTGCCAAAATGGGAGTATACTTCACAGAGCAGGATAAAAGAGTCTTGTTTCCCAGATATCCTAAGCAAATACATTTTTCTTTCTCTTTTTCCTTCACTCTCTACAGCTTGTGCTAATATTTTAGTAAGAAAATATGTACTTTGCGCATCAATCCTTGGCATTGCCGGTTAAA
Source organism: Protobothrops mucrosquamatus (assembly GCF_001527695.2). Classification (NCBI taxonomy): domain Eukaryota; kingdom Metazoa; phylum Chordata; class Lepidosauria; order Squamata; family Viperidae; genus Protobothrops; species Protobothrops mucrosquamatus. Next base: position 290,310 of record NW_015386821.1, read on the forward strand.
GCAAGAATGGCTAATTTGTAGCCTTCCAGAAAGCATTAGACTACAATTCCCATTATTGTTTGGGTCATGTGACTGCAGCTGATGGGAACTGGAGTTCAGCAACATCTGGAGAGCCACACATTGACTATTCATGAATTAAGGTTTCTCTGAGAGCAGAATGGAATTGAAAGATTGTGGCCATCATACCAAATAAAACTAGAATTCATAAAGAATCGATTTAGTATAATGTAACATACATTCCCAAGGAAGAGATGTTGTTGGAGCATGGCACAATTCCTTGCAGTTATAAAAAAATATATACTTCTTTAATAAATCATGATGATCTGGCTTTTTTTCCCTCTCTCCAACAAGGCTAGATGGAAGTAACAGAAGCCAATAAAAACCATGTGGAATTTAGTCTTTACTTTTGTTAAAATGTAGCACTTTTTCAATGATATACTGTTGAGAACTACTGTTTCCGAAGTCCGAACAGACAAGATGTCCATATATAAGATGAGAAACATTTATATTGTCTTACTCTGGTGATGATTAAAGATGGAAGAGACTCATCAGCCTTGGAGTTCTACAACAAGTAGGAGTATCAAGATCCTGAAAAGCCCAGACTCAAACAAGCTGAATCTGGAGACATCCCAGAACAACTGCTAGAGAGGGTTCATAGTTGTTTGAAGGTTAATTTCCAGGAGTATTAAATCCTGAATTTAATGAAGATTCTATAATTGTAGCAGCATCGCCAGGAATATAAGAGGAATTAAGGCTGTCCCACCAACCCATGCAAGTTAATTATTTTCGTACCTTATTGTTAGATATCTTGAACATGTTTTGAGGAACTTTGAAAAGAAAGACCATACACTTAATATAAAACACATGTTTTTCATCAAAAACATTCCAGATTTGATCTCTAAGTAGGATGAGAAAAGAATTGTACAATTCGGTGTTGACAATATTAAGCTAGAGGGAGTACAGTTGTTGTCTGATTAGGCATAAATCTGTCTTCTGTTCTGTGAATACCTAAATCCCATTCCATAGCTAAAAACTAACAGGGATTTTAAGAGATTGAACATTAGGCTGAGAACATCTCTTTATAGCCTCTGGCTATGTCCTTTCTTCTCTCTTGGGAGCATGAAGAGGGCTGAAAGGCTTTCGTTTGTGCTACATTGATACTTGGATCTAAGACAGGGGTCTTCAAACTTGGCCCTTTTATGACTTGTGGACTCTGGCACGCTGGCTGAGGAATTCTGAGAGCTGAAGTCCACAAGTCATAAAAGGGCCAAGTTTGAAGACCCCTGATCTAAGAGAATTGGAGGAGTCACTTATCTAAGAGCCAGGTTAGTTGTAGAACCCATGAAGAAATACGAAGTACAGATTCCATCAGTGGACCCACAGGCATGTACAAGTGTCTTCACACATTATGCTGGCTCCTAGATAAATAGCTCACTTGTTATTAACAAAGGGTGTTTCTGACCAAGCCAAATCACCAAGGTAAAAGGTAATGAAGGTACAGTAGAATGCATGAACTATGGTCAGTTTTAGGCAAGTCTGGTAACTCAGTAACGGAGCAGATGTCACCATTTCTAGGGTGGAGTGGCTCCTAATGTGAGAATGTTTAGCCAGTTGAAAACAACTATTCATACCAGAAGTGATCTACTGTATGCTGGAAAGTGTGGAGTTGGCAGCCTAAGAATAAAGGCTCATTCAAACCAAAGATCAAAACTAAGAGCTGTTTTAATGTCTTGAGTATGAAATCCTGTTTCCAGTGGAGTACAGGGCAAAGATAAGAGCTATGAGCTTCCCCCAGATTCATTTTGGCAATGAAGGTATTGTCTGCATGTCTATTATACCAGCTCACCATGAAAGGGGGGGGGTATCTATTTTTTTACACAAAGTATTCACTAATCCTGAGAATGAAAATAATAATAATAATATCTAAATGCTATCCTTCAAATTAATAAGTGGAGAAGACAATTTATCTAAAGGTACCATTAATTATTCTAGACAAAAACAAAGGTAAGCTTCACATAGGAACCAGGCTCAATGAGTAAAGGGAGAGAGGTTCATAATACTTTTAAGATTTCTTTGCTAAAGTTAGTTAAAATATCTGTGATTAAGGGAGCAAATGTTTCATACAAGGTTGTACAGACCTGTTAAAATTCACTTCAGATTCCAAAATATGTCTTGGATTGTATACAAGTGGGCTATAAAGAAAACGATACATGATAGAATAATAGAGAGTTGGAAGGGACCTTGGAGATCATCTAGTTCAGCCCCAAGCGGGAAATCCTATACCATTTCAGACAAATGGCTGTCAATCTCTTCTTAAAAACCTTCTGGAGGCAAGTCGTTCTACTGATTAATATAATATAAAATAATAAATAAAATACTAAAGATGGGAGTCCACTACCAAAAAGCGGTTTTCAGGAACTTGATTGTTCCATTAGAAAGTTTTGCTTAAGAACTGCTACTTTGAGGTATAATTAGTTGTAGTGGTTGATTAAGGTAATTAGCAAGAGCAAGTGCATCAGCGATATTATCTCTTCAGAGCAGAACTTCAGCAAAACTACTAATGGATCTTCTTTTGAACAATTCCCTGTGACCCAGAGTTTTGTAATACTGTCTCCTGAAATAGGGAACATTTTATCATTTACTCCAGGAAATGTAGATACTTGCTTCAAATAACTACCGATCTATCTCACTAAAGCATCTCCCATTGTTTTCTTAACAGCAGGTGAAATCAAATATCACAATGAGGTACCACGAAACTGTTGGTCACTGCATTCATGGATAACCATGCCTACTTGAAAAGAGAATAATTTTGGAAAATCCACAGTTCTTCACCCTGAACAGCAGTATTTGACCAAAAAAAGGCTATATTTGTTCTTTATGAATGGTGATCTGATTTGCAGAACCACTTTTTTTGCTGCATGTAATTGTACCTTTAAATGGATGTACAGTTCAGGTCAGTTGCATCCTTTTCTGTGATTGTATATGTTGATTATTTCCCATTCGTTGATAAAGGGAATCAGTATAAAAGTAACCAACTTTGGGCATATGAAGTATAGAAATGACTAAATCTAGAGCCAGACTAAATCTATCAGCACTGCACATTGATACAGTTGGCATAAGGAGTGTGAAATCAAAACTTATCTAACCATCAAATGATCATCCTGGCATGTTTAATCTTTATCCTCCCTTCCCCCTGTATCTCTAATCATGGAGGGGGAAAAGAAGGGACACAGGAATAGGGTTTTTTTTCCCATTGTCTGTTCTTCCTTTTTGCTCATTCGGCAGAATTAGGGATTAGGTACTTCCTTGTGTAACTTTGCTGGTACATATCTTACCAGAAAGTAAGACTAAATAGTCTCAAGAAGTCCAGTTGAGGAGGAACTAAAACTGCTTGACTAAATTCATCTGAACCACAGACACAGATGGACTCAAGAATTTCTCCATGTCTATGATTCCTTACATATGAGCTATGTTTTCCCTTAGGAGAGAAGCGACAACAGTCTCTGCAGCACCTCTTTGTACCAATAAAGTTTCAGCTGGAAGGATGATTCACAATAAGCCTTTTAGGAAGGTCAACAATGCAGACAAGTGTCTATCTTGTGCTCTTTTTTTGTAATCAGACCTGACAAACACACACACACACACACACACAGAGAGAGAGAGAGAGAGAGAGAGAGAGAGAGAGAGAGAGAGAGAGAGAGAGAGAGAGAGAGAGAGAGAGAGAGAGACCATATGTAGAAGGCATCTTTCTGCTGAACGTTACACAATTTTTATTCGCGTCAACCTTGCAATGAAAAGCAAAAAACTGCCCTCATGGAAAAGAGCTAAAGCTACAACAATCCAGCAACATACAGGAGCAAAAACAATATAAAGGTAAGACAACTAGAAGTGCAAAGCAGAGGTCCTGGATATATTGTTGTGATGATCAAGAGGGGAGCCTTTTATAGGATTGGGATTGCTGCCAAAATCTAGTTCTAGAAATCAGGGACAGACAGACTGCTCAGTGACAGACTGTGAATCCTAGAGACCACAATGAAGAATGGTGAACTGTAATCCATGGCTTGCAAATCACAATGACTAGGTACCTCTATTTAGTACACTATCAGTGCACTAATCCAAACTAAAGACAGCAGACTTTGTGGCTTAGCACAATGTGGGAATCACCAGGGTCATGATTCACTTTTGAGGACCAAAGGGCACAACTGGCATAAAAACAGCATGAAGACCACAGGTGTCAGCATGTAATGGATTATGCCTTTCATATGAGAGTGCCAGGGTTTACATCAGATTTATTTCACTTAGGAAGCCACCATTAATTAGTATAATTCTATACATGCCTACTGCAAGCACATGTGAATTGTCTTTTCATTATCCCCTATAAAAACCCACAGCTTCAGAACAAATGGCAAGCTCCTGCTACATTCAGAGATATTGTCCAGTGATTGTATATCAACTGAGAAGACATTTTTCCCCAGTGTCTTCCTGTAAGAAAACATATCAGCGCTTAATATAATCTCTAAACCACAGGATGGGAGGAGAGAAGCAACAATTCCCCAAAGTAAACTGCTTTACTGACTTTTATTTTGATCAAATAAACTGCGTAACACAACATACACAGGAACTGAAAACAATCCTTTGGAGAAATGTAATCTCTAAATAAGTACCCCAGCTCTGCAGCTTGTTTTATGGAAGCAAAAAAAGAAAGTCGGGCATGCAGCTGCCAAGTTATAAATAAGCGATATAGATAAATGCAGAGATGGAACAGGATGTAGCTGTGACATGTTACTCTGTTACAGCACATTGCACATTGTCACAGCAAACCAGCCAGTATCAAAAAGAAACAAGCTCAACATGATATTCTCCAGGTGTCAAGGGTTATAGCTCCCGTCACTAGCCAACATATGTTTTATGGGAGCTGTAATTCAACATCTCAGAAGAAGAAGCATCAGGAACGAAAACTAACCTGAAATAAGGGAAGTTTAAACCAGTTGTCCAGGCTCCTGAATTAGAAAGATAGTACAGAGAAGAGGGCTAGCAACTGAGGTCTCTGTTAGCATGAGAGAAGGTAAAAAGAGAAAAGCAATGAGTCATCCATGCAACTAGGCTTTTGAGGCTCAGGATCAAAAAAGGGACAATAGGTGGAAACATTTGAGGGTTGGATCCATCTCCTCATCTTTTAATCAGAGGACTTCTGATCAACCTATTCTCCAGAGCACCTGAAGAACAAGAAGCAAAGAATGGAAACTAATCGAGGAGAGAATCAACCTAGAACAGTGGTGGCGAACCTATGACACGGGTGCCAGAGCCGGCACTCGGAGCCCTCTCTGTGGGCACACATGCCATTGCCCCAGCCTTGCCTCTGCCCGTGACCCCCTCCTCACCAGCAGCCTCCCTGGACGAGAGTCGCCCCTGAGCGTGGCCCACACAGAGCAGTGCAGCCAAGAACATGACAGCCAGGCAGCGTAGACAAGACTTTGCCCTCACGCCCCAATACGCACAGTTGATGCTGTGGGACGTGGGCAGAGGGCATGGCCGCCATGGTGCTGCTGGGTTGCCTGGGCGATCTGCGGCGAGTCCTGGAGGCAGTGAGTGGCCCTGCGGGCAGGCAGGGTGGGGCGGAGTGGAGGCAGTCCAGGGGGTGGGGCAGGGGCAGGGCAGGGGCTGGGGCTGGGGCTGGGGCAGGGGCAGGGGCAGGGCAGGGGGTGGAGCAGGGGCAGGGGCAGTTTTTGGGCACTCGGTCTCTAAAAGGTTCACCATCACTGACCTAGAACTAAGGAGAAATTTCTTGACAGAACAATTAATCAATGGAATGACTTGCCTCCAGAAGTTGTGGGTGCTCCAACTCCACAGGAAGTTTTTAAGAATAGAAATGGACAACTATTTGTCTGAAATGGAAGAGTGTTTCCTGCCTGAGCAGGGGGTTGGACTAGAGCTGGACCAGAGTTGGACTTCTAACTCTATTATTCTGACTTAATTGGGAAATGCTATCTCTTGCTTTTCTGTTGCTGTAGGGTGAGCAACCTTAAAATATACTTGATTCTAATTTATTTTTGAAAGATAGATTGGATTTAGCACCCAAAGGGCACTTCAGGACTAAAGTGACTGGAGAGTGTATTCAGCCATCAGGTGGCCTTATAATTTGCAATAAAGAAGATGTCTTGGGGACTAGTGGAGGTAGAAGACCAAACAGACTATCTTCAGAGAAGAGTTGGGTCTGCTTTCTTTATGCTTATTCTAATACTACTTCTTCAATCTTTATGGCTTGTCACATATGCATAAACACACTGTATATGAAGAAAATAATGTGGATTTGGAAGAAGTTATTTAAAAGGAAGAATATTCCCATTTGTAGGGTGGTGCTGGTGGGTTTTTTTCCTCTCCAGCCAAACCTTTAGGAATCCTGTAATTGAGAGGGGAGAAAATATTACTTGGAAGAACCAAACAAAGCCAAGTCTGCTTAATCCACAGCCCTGTTGGAAGAAACCGTAGGATGCCATGAAAGATGCCTGCAAAGTGAATAACTTTAGGATGTCCCTGGCAAGCTATGTACGAATAGTTGTTATACATTCAGATGAGTGGCTCAAAACTCCCCAGTTTTATGCAAGAGATCCATGCCTGAATATCTTTGTATATCTTACTATTGTGCTTCTGGACAATTTTCTCCATCTTTTTTTTTCCTCTACGGATACTTTAAAAATGAAACCAGCATGTGAGCACAATTGTTTTTAACAATATGAAGTTTGATTGCATCAGTGGTGGGATTCAGATATGTGAACAACCAGTTCTCTGTGTGGATGCTGCTTCCGGAAGTCCATTCTGGGCCTGAGCAACAAAAAATTAGCTACCGGTTCTACCGAAGTGGTGCGAACCGGCTGAATCCCACTACTGGATTGCATGTAAAAATAAAAACAAAAAAAGCCACTTTCACATCAAGCACCAGAGTGACTGAGAGGCAAGCATGTTTATGCAAATTAATGGTGGGACCTGACAGATTCAAGAATGGATGCCAGCAACTTTAAGCTCTTTGGAGAAAATAAGAACAATAAATAATAATTAAATGAAACAATTGCTAAGGGGGCCATCAAAAAAGAAAGGGCTTCATAGTCTCCCCACCATCCCTTCAATCTGAGCACCGATGCGTACTGCTCTTCACTGACAACTTGTCATCTTCCCAAATGCAAGAAATATTCTTTCACAAAAGATGTTTAAATGGGAATACAGGTGTTTTGAATACTTACGAGCACACTGCTGCAGTTATGCAATTAAATGAAGACTCTTTCCAATTCCCTCTTTCCTGCCCTGAACAATGCATCATTGTCCCATTGGGTTATAACAAAATGTAATTTATCATCTCAATTAAATTATTTTGTCCATTACATCCAGAGCTCTTTAATTGCTTGGGACTGATAAATCCACAGAGAGAAAATGGAAAATTTCCAGCAGAAATATCCTATGATTTTTCAACCGTGATTCTTTCAAGAGCATTAGCCTGAGTGATACATCATAGCTTTCAACATGTCCCCAATGGAAGAAAGCCCCTAATAGGCCACACCCACCATCCTTTATTTCCAATAAACTCCCATTTATTACATTTTCAATTAGAGCCAGGTAAACTAAATAGCCCTTCTATTTCCACCATCTTTAAATCATGCAAAAGGTACTGAAGAACGCCTAAAGTGATTCTGCTCAACTCTTAATGAAATGACCACAGCTTGCAGTTGCTAATGAGACATTTTTTTCATCTGAGCTCTTTTAAATGCAAACAGGATATGCTACCCATAGTATTTCTTTTCAGAGTACCAGATTAACCCTTTTCTTTCTGTATTTTGACATCCTAAAATTACTCAAAAGATTCAAGAAAAACGTGAAGACCTTGAACTTGTTGGAACCTCGATAGGGAATCTGCAGCCTATATGACATTGCTATAATACAATTCCCAGCCTCCCTCACCATTTCCTGTGGTGGAGATTATGTTTCTTTTCAAAGCAATTGCAGCCATTATTATTATTTTTTTAAGAGGCAGCTGTAAAAAAGTACAGCTTTTCCTCAAGAGGTTGGACATAAAACAGGCACAAAAGGCCTTCCAAGGCACAGGTGTTTTCAAACAGTAGAATTATTGTAGAATAACAAACGAAGCCATTACAAAATAGTTCCACCAACAATTATGTCTCAAATGCAACCATTGATTGTTTTTGTTCTCTTTGCAGTGAAACTGACTTGAAGTCTCTCTTTTTTTTTAGGCAGAGGAGATGGTAGATCAGAACAATTTTCTACACCTAGATGTATCTTTGGAAAATAAAGAGAGCATTAGAGATTGCAGCTCGGTGACATGATAGCGTCTTGTTTATTTAAAATAAAAAATAAAATAAAATAAAATTCAAACCAGCTGAAACAGGGAGGCAGGTGAGCTCAAGCTGTTTACCAATCCCACTGTAAATGCTTCATCAGTAGATAATTTCTTCTTTAAAACTGTTATTCTTCCAACATATCCCCAGTCTGTAGTATTAACTTTCTGGCTGGGGAATTCTGGGAGCTGAAATCCACACATCTTAAATTTGCCAAGGTTGAAAAACACTACCTCGCCTTATCTGCTTTCCTCCCTCGCCTGGTTGTTCCAAGTTCCCTAAATATTTATTCAGGTTGAGACAACTTCTGAAGAAAACTCAAAGAATCAGATAAAAGTAATCAATTCCCCTGTAAAATGTAACCCAGGACAATTTTTTATTCTGACCCCCCCCCCACTCCCTTACCCCAAGGTGCCACTACAGTTCTCTCACAAAAATATCTGATTATGAAAAATAGCACTAGCTGCTCTATAAGAAGGCTTTTAATGGCAATCACAGTGAAAAATTGGGCACGTTTGGACCACATTTTCCAAACTCTCTCAAATTGAAACTTTGATTAAGCAGGATACAACGGAATAAGCCAGAAGCTAAAACGTTAATGAAATGTTTACAGTCATTTCCATTGAATAATGTTGGCTTGATCCTGTTTGCAAAATAAGGTTGCTTTACTTGGGACTAGTAGGGTTACTCTTTGGATGTGGGAGGCAGTCTTATTCTAATTTAACAGCAAAATGGAATGCATAGCTAAAATACCTATTATACCTGGCTCTCTAGCTTCTAGAAAATTGCTTCTTGCAAAGAGAAGGAGGCATGTCAGAGCTTGTTAAACTGCTGGAATTAGCATGTTTAAGCTTCATTTACAGTGTTTGCATTATGATTCAGTCTACGAGAGCCCATTAAGAGAAATAGTTTTTAATGAACACCTTAAATATATTTCTAGATGGGAAGCACTGTCTACTCAACTACCTTGTGTGTGGAAAATCGAAAACTATAATATTATGTAAGTGAGAAAAAAAATGCTATGTATGCAAAAACAGGGCTTTTTCCACTATTCTAAGAATTATAAAATAGCCAGTTCTTTAGCGGTGCAAATACTGTTTATATTTCAGAAACAGTGATGTGGACAGATAAATTCACTAATGCCGGTTTCACTCAGTTTTTCATTTCTCCAACCTTTGTGTTTTGGTTCTGAAAAATTCCCAGCATAACAAAAATAGTTTTGCATTGTGTGTTTCTTCTAGTCTGCACAGTTGTGCCTTTGCTGTCCAATAATCATCATCTTTTGTCATATCCTTTAAATTCTTGCAATATTTTGGGAGGATTTTGAAGTCACACCAGAAAAAGAAGAGCACAACTTAATTCAACAGTAGACTAGATCTCTACTCTAGTTGAAATGCTTGAACTTTTTAAGACTGACAGCTGCCCTCCAAAACATAGTTAGAGCAAATCTATTTCAGCCAGTATGTCTGCTTCTCCTGTAGCTAACCATTTCCTTCTTCTGTTACTTTCAGAATTTTAACTTTGTAAAATTTTATCTTTCCTATTATTATTATTATTATTATTATTATTATTATTATTATTATTATTATTATTATTATTATTATTATTATTATTATTATTATTATTATTATTTAGTCTTCAGAAATTTAACTTCTGGAGAAGCTCCTTCAGGCATTCAGGTTGTGTCCAACATTAACTGAAAAGAAACACAATTGCAAGTTACTCTCAATTATGGGAGAATGTATATGTATATAAATGGGTTGTTTATGTTTACTTATGCAATTTATACATAGCCTAAGTCCAAATGGATCCCAGGTGGCTAGGATTAAGAAGTGGGCTTCCATATATAATTTGCAATCTCCAATGAGTTTAGCTTGTCCCATAAGAGCCAGCATAAGAGACTGTCAATGGATCTTGTAGCCAAGGAATTTTGGCTACTAGAATCAAGGAGAAGAGCTGTGGCCCACCCTTTGGAATATCCTACCATCTGAGGGAGATCCACCTTCACCCTTCTGGTCTTCCACAAGAGCCTTAAAACTTGGCTCTGCCAGTTTTTTGGGACCCTGATAGGAGCATGATACATTGGAGGTGGTTGACAGAGGAGAGACCAATGTCCACCTCTTGGTTTTAATCTTTTATTTATATTATAAATAGACATTTTTTATTTTATTGTTACTTTTAATGTTCCTAATGCTTTTATATCTATGATTTTGTCCTATTGTAAGCTGATCAGAGTCACTCGAAATAGTGAGATGGGTGGCATATAAATTTACCAATTAAATAAATGCAGCCATCAGTATTAATCCATCTGTCAAGCGTGAGAAATTGGGAAATCCAGGCAGTTCAAATGAATATAAAGGTTAGGGTTAGGGTTTACAGAGTCAGCATATTGCCCCCAAACAATCTGGGTCTTCATTTTACTGACCTTGAAAAGTTGGAAGGCTGAGTCAATCTTGAGCCGGTCAGGATCAAACTCCTGGCTGTGGATGCAATACTGCATTCTAGCCATTGCGCCAATATGGCTCAAATAAAGAATTAGAAGTTCCTTTAATGCTTAGACCAGAGGTCACCAACCTTTTGAGCACCAGGGACCAGTTCTGTGGAGAGAGATTTTTCTGTGGACCGGACGGGATATGGTTTCATGTACTGCCTGCATCCCACAGATGGGGCTTTGTTTGTTTGCGTAGACCAGTTTCTGGCATGCCGCGGCCCGGTACCGGTCCACAGACTGGGGGTTGGGGACCCCTGGCTTAGACAATAGGACAGTATCTTAACTTAACTTCTATACCTATGGTGTCAATGGACCTTAATGTATGATTTGTACAACAAAAAATAATATTTAGAATTTATTGTCTAGGACAGGGGGTCTGCAATCTTGACAACTTTAAGACTTGTGGACTTCAGCTCCCAGAATAGCTGAATAGCTGGCTGAGGAATTCTGGGAGCTGAAGTCCACAAGTCTTAAAGTTGTCAAGGTTGCCGACCCATTCACGTGCTTCCAATCCCTTGCTTGCTGCCATCTGGCTTTGGGAAGGATCTGCATTCTGCATCAAATAAACTTTAAAGAAAGTTAAACAGTCTGGCAGCAGGGCAGTGTGGCAATCTGACCCCTAGGACAATATTTTGCTAGAGATGTCATAAGGACAATGCTTATTAAAACACATGTTTTTAAAATGTCCTGTGAATGTGTGACAGAAGCTAAAATTTTCAGGCAATAATGTTCTGTTGAATTACATACCTAATACATGAATTTTGACAATGTAACGGATTATCTGTGTACTTATTAAAGTTAAAAGATTTGCAAAGATATAGCTCCATGTATTCAACGGATTGAAGACATGATTACACTTTTTATCTGTGAGTAGATTGTCTACAGATGAAGACTTTGATGGATAAGTATAAGGAAATCTGGGACTTGTTTATACAAAATACAATGGGTATTAAACAAAGCATGATAGTTGCATAACTGTGTTAGAAATAAATACGCTACAACTGAATTTTTGACTGCTGAAGAAATTATCGTTGGAACTCAGAAACAAAATGTCAGTCTATAGAATACCATCCCAAAGTTTCACCTTCAATCAATCAATTTACAGCAGCGGCTCCCAACCTTTAGAACACTTCTGATATATTCTCACACCCCTTACAAAAGTTTGAAATAATGGCAATGAATTATGCATATACACTATAATTTTGAAAACCCAAGTTTTCACACCCCCTGGAATATCATCTTGCATCCCCAGGGGGTGCAAGCACCCCCAGTTGGGAACCCCTGATTTATAGGGTCTGGCAGGAAATCTATAGTTACAATTTTGGGGATGTAAATGGTATTATTCTTGAAATTGGCACCACTATTAACACTTGGAAACAAGGGTTAAGCAGTTTGGAAGCAGAAGTAAAGTTTGCCCCCACATGAAGTGTTAGGCTTCATACATCGTAAAGCACCCAAGAGGAATTGTGTGATTGGATCTGCCTTACCCCTTCTATCAGGTGATCCAGATAGTGTCATCGCTGCAATGAACTTGAATTTGGGCAGACATAGGGAGACAGTGGAAGCCCGGTGTACTATGGTCTGTGGGGCTGCAAAGAGTCAGACATAACTTAGCCACTGAACAACAACAACAATTTGTGGGCAAGTGTTTCAGATAAAATGTTGAAAAGGATTATCAGGTCTTGGTTGAAAAGCCATAGTGTGGAGTTCTGTTATTATTGGTAGAAGTGTATAACAAATTGTGGTGATTATATGGAAAAAGAAAATAGAATCAAAGAGCTCATTTCAAGGATTATTTTCCAGTTTCATTTGTTAAAATATTCCATTGAAGTTAAAGTTATTGAGGTGGAGACATTCGCCTCTCTCTCTCTCTCTCTCTCTCTCTCTCTCTCTCTCTCTCTCTCTCTCTCTCTCTCTCTCTCTCTCATTCTCTCTCTCTAATCTATCTATCTATCTATCTATCTATCTATCTATCTATCTATCTATCTATCTAATCTCTCTCTCTCCCCCTCCCTATCTATCTATCTATCTATCTATCTATCTATCTATCTATCTATCTATCTATCTATCTATCTATCTGTTGTGTCCTGAGCCTGCAAAAGCAGGCTCGGGACGTTGCAAGAGTCCCGGGCATTTGCAAAAGCTGCCCGGGACCAGACTGAGTGGCGCCGGCCTTGCGCGCATGCGCAAGGCGGGAAAAGACTGCCTTGTGATTGGTTGGAATTGCCCGGGGATCAGAAGGTATAAATAGAGGCCTGCGTGCCTCTGCTCGGGTTGTTCGTAGATTGGAAGCAGAGAATAAAGACTTGTTAGAAATGCTTCGTCTCAAGCGCCATTATTCTCCGGACTTAACACTATCTATCTATCTATCTAATCTATCTCTCTCTTTCTCTCCCCTATCTATCTATCTATCTATCTATCTATCTATCTATCTATCTAATCGCTCGCGAGCTAGCTAGCTATCATCTATTTATTTATTTTATTTATTATTTGTTGCTCTTATGTATCAGCTTGTGTGCTTTTTCTAGAAACACCTATGTAGAACAGTGGAACCAGTGGTGGGATTCAGCCGGTTCGCACCGGTTCTGCAGGACTGATACCTAATTTTTTCTTGAGTTCGGGGAACCGGCTCCAAAATGGGCATGACAAGCGTGTATTCACATGCCTCCAATCCCTTGCTTGCTGCCCTCTAGCTTTGGGAAGGATCCGCATTCTGCATCAAATAAACTTTAAAGAAAGTTAAACAGTCTGGCAGCAAAAATCCTTCCCCGTACGCGAGACTGGGGTTTTCCCCCCCACTCCTGGATTTTTGCTGCCAGACTGTTTAACTTTCTTTAAAGTTTACTTGATGCAGAGTGGGAAGGATGTGCATGCTGCAGGAGCGAGGAAAAAAAACTGTTTTTTTGAGACACCAGGCTTGTGTGCCTTCACATGCCTCCAACCAAAGTCAGATTGCAACAAGCAAGGGATTGGAGGTCCAAAAGTAAACGGAATTGTTCCCACCCCACTCAATCGCTGCAGGGCTTCTTTTCCAAAGACCCTCTGCATAGGCTCCGGACAAAACTCCAGGACCGAAAAAGCAGCAACGGGAGTAAAGGGCTGTTCAAAGGAGGAGGGAGAAGGAGAAAGTGGGAGAAGTCACTACCAAACAGGCGAGACACAACAGTTGTTGGGGCATGGTAAGTCTGGCTGTGGGGCCCTTTGGCACAGTAAGCAGTTGCAGAGTGCATGGGGCAGCTCTCCCCTCCTCCACCTGCCTCGTGGCAGTGGCACCCTTGCCTGCCCCCTTCAGAGAACCAGTTGTTAAATTATTTGAATCCCACCACTGAGTGGAACCCAGGGTTCTGAACCCAGTCTCCAAGCTATCTAACTTCTAAGAGATCCACTGGTGTTTTGTAATTTCATAAATTGCACACGTAAAATTGCAGAAGTAAAATTGTAAAATGGTCTGTAACTTAAATCCCACCGTTCAATAACTGAACTTCTGGATGATTTAAAAACAGATTTTACAAAATGACATTACCAATTATTTTAATGGGAAAATGTACCTTCCCGTGTATTTAATGTGACTGAATGCAAAGTAATAAACTCCAAACAAAGGGCTCAACTAATAAGCACAAAATCAATTTGCCTGATCAAAGGACAGATCTCTACAAGCTATCACTAACCACTGAATAAATAGAACTTACTTTATGTGGAATCAAATGCCACCTCTGCAGAATCTTGAAGAGCGCTCATTAAGCTTTATGCACTATGGAGACAGAATTGACAAACTGCCAAATCTTTTCAAGAGTTGACTTGAGATATTCCTCTCCCTTCCTCCCTTTTCCATTTCCTCTAATGGCAAATGGTAGTTACATTCAAGTCATAAGTTATTGGGTAGATGTGACTCAGAATATTTTTGCTTGGATATCAAAGGTGGAATTATGCAGTTTCAAAAGACAGTGGTTTCAAACAAAAAATTATCAATATGCTGAAGTTGTAGATATTCAAATACTAGAAGGAAACACGGGACTGAGACTCCTGGTTATTCTGCATATGACTCAATTCCTTCTTCAGTTATAATACATATTTTAGACAAGACATTGCTACATATTTCTAAATAATTTCTTATATTCAAGCGGCCCATGTAGTCACTCACTGTTGGGAGAAGTGAATTTCATTTTGATTTAAATGAGAAATAAGCAGGACGTTACACAGACTGTAGTTAATACAGAAATTCATCTCTCACTCACGTCCTGACTGAACCAGCTCTACAGATGACCCAATATTATTTCATAGAGACATTAATTAATATACAGAAAAAAATTAAAATTAATTGCCCTATTACTTTACATGCAAGGCTAGATTCTAACCCATGAAATTTTGAAGTGATAAGGCATTTGTCTGCAGTGTAATATTCAGACACAAACTTGGAACTCTTGTTAATATATTTGTTTTCAAATTTATATTTCTAGCAAGTCAAAAACAAAAAATGTCAGTGGATCCATTTATATTAAAACTCACTTTCCCAAAGGTTTGTCATAGCTAAATGGCATCCTGCATGGAAGCATCTACAAGGAATTTAAGTAGCTTCGGCTAGGCTATCTTTTAGAGTTTTATCCATAATAAATCTTATTCATTGACATTTGGTAAAGTTTATTTGTATCTAGAGATACTGGCGATTTCTTGAAAAATAGATTGATGTTGATAATTCCTGAGCCAGTATATAATTCAGTGCTCAACAGAGGACTGCAAAAATGTACTGGAGCTGCAAAAAGCTTGTGAGCAATGAATACTTTGAATTTTCAGCTGCTTGGAATGAGAAATCCAAAGAATGCTTGGCTTTACAGACCCGCTTTGATACTTTTTTTTTTTTTTGCAACACATGAATTTATGGACAGGAATAACAAAATGCTTAGTCTGCAGCTCATTTCCTTTGGAAGGATACAGAACTGTAGTATTTCTTATTTGTTCCTTTTTCATTTCTTCCTACTTGGGAGAAATTGGAAGTCGCATATGCATTCATCAAGAAAAGATGCATAGAAAATTGGAGCCCCTTTTAATGGGGAAAGATCAGACTTTATGTAACAAGAACGGCTTGTAAATTACATTGCTTACGGTATAAAAACCCATTGTTAGGAACACTCCTAAAAGGATGAAACAAAGAACTAGTCGTTAAGTAGTGATATCCAATTTTTCTGAGCCTGAGAGAACCAAGGCTGTAAAAATTGACATGGAAGAGATAAATAAGCAAGTAAATCAAGTGCTTAATTATTTAATATACATACATAAGCACTTAAATACAGTGATACTCATTTCCTGCATTACATATTGCCTGATTTCTATGTTTAAAGTATATTAAGTAATACATAATCAGGGGGAATAATGATATAGTTGCTTTAAGAGTCACATTAATGTGATGCGACTCTTTAAAGCAGCTTCCCTTTTGGTCAGGCTTATCTGGAAGCTGAAAGGCAACCTCAAGGCCGGGCTGCCTTAATGAACTATAGCGATCGGAGTATACACAGCCCCATTATTTAAGACCTATTTCACTATCCTTAGGACTCACTACTGCCATTGATGAATGTCAAACATTCATTGCAAGTTTTGTGCTCATGAAAAATTTCTACATATACGAGGAGGAACTCATTGGTTAAATCTCTCTTTGTAGAAATTTTCTCATTTGCATACACAAAGAAGATGTGTATACATCTACATATTTAAACAAACATCCAAATTAATGTCAAGTGAACAACGGCTGAAGAAGTAAATTGTAGAGGTTTCCTTATTATTTGTTTGTTTGTTTATTTAATATACAATGGTGGTAGAAGCCCTGCCATTAGCTGTATCCCTGTTTCATTCTTTTCATTAGATTTTTTTATCCCCCTTTATTATTTCATAGGTAACTCAAGATGGTGAACATGCATACATTCACTAGGTGATGTAGTATATGAATCTTCTTACAGAATATTATGTGAGTATTATAACAATGTGGGCATTGTGACATCACTGCCTCCTGAGTGGGATTTTTTAAAATTATTAAACAAGATGGTTAAAAAGGGGGGGGGGAAATGATGGCAATTACTTACTGTGTAAGTGGAAATGAATACATAACTAAGAGAATATCCACCACCACCACCACCCCGGTTTCTTTTTCCTTGAACATATTTATTTGTAAACATCTGGTGTAGCCCAAAATAATATACCCAAAGATAGGTTTTTCTAAGGAAAACTTATGTTTAGAGCTTCTGCATATAAATGGAATCTAAATAGAGAATATTTAGGATTAAGGTAGACCCTATGAGTAACTGCCATATTTCATATTTAACCTACACACACTGTCAACACCAAATGTGATCAGCGATTTCCTCCACCCACAAACCCAGCCATTTTCCAACAAACCATACATTGCAATTATTTCAGACCAATTAAAATTCATCATAGAGCTGGCAGCAGCATGAATTATTGGTCAAGCAGCTAGCATATCGTTAAATTTTATAGTTAAATTCAAGATTACTGTTGTCCATAAATATTCATGATTAAACTATGCTAGTTAATTTTCATGCATAGTCAAGCTTGGAAACAAGGCTAAAATTTGTGAATCTTTAAGGATGATGAATGCTACATGACCATGTTGATATTCTACACCTCACCTCACTAAAAAGCATGGTAAGAAAATAGATTCATTAACTGCAGGGAAGAACTGGCTATCCAAAGCATAAGACAAAGCTTATTTTAAGGGCAGGGATGCAGATATGAAAAATCAGAAGTCTGAACAACCAGGAATTAAAACAGAGGATACAGAAAAGCAAAGATGCAAATATAGATGTGGGGCAGCTGTCAATCATTGCCTTCTGGTTTCCACTTGTCATGAACCTGTTGGTGATTTAGGATTATTATTATTATTATTATTTAAAAAAAAGAAAATAGTGTTTTGCTATGTAATTTCACTTTGTTTTGTAGTTTCTGCTAGGTTAAATTATATAAGAAATAAAAATAGGGACATTAAAGTTGTCTTAAAGGTGAAAATGAAAATAAAAAAACCTACCAGGAATGATTTAGTTGAGCTTTATGGTTCCATCCGATCCAGTTTTGTGTAGTGGTTAAGTACCAGGTGAGAAATTGGGGACCAGGAGTTCTAATTTTGCCTTAAGCATGAAGCCAATTGGGCAAGTTTGGGCCAGTCCTTCTCTCTGAGCCCTAGGAAGGAGACAATGGCAAACCACTTCTGAAATCATGGCAAGAGATCTTCCAGTCAAAAGTAATAATAATAATAATAATAATAATAATAATAATAATAATAATAATAATAATAATAATAATAATAATAATAAAGTTGGAAGGGATCTTGGAGGTCATCAAGTCCAACCCCCTGCCCAGGCAGGTAACCCTATACCATTTCGGACAAATGGCTGTCCAGTTTCTTCTTAAAAACTTCCAGTGTTGGAGCATTCACTGCTTCTGGAGTCAGGTTGTTCCACTGGTTAATTGTTCTAACTGTCAGGAAGTTTCTCCTTAGTTCTAGGTTGCTTCTCTCTTTGGTTAGTTTCCATCTGTTGCTTCTTGTTCTGCCTTCAGGTGCTTTGGAGAATAGCTTGACTCCCTCTTCTTTGTGGCAGCCCCTGAGATTTTGGAGCACTGCTATCATGTCCCCCTCTCATCCTTCTCTTCATTAAACTAGACATACCCAATTCCAGCAACCGTTCCTTATATGGTTTAGCCTCCAGTCTCCTGATCATCTTTGTTGCTCTTCTCTTTGTACTCTTTCTAGAGTCTCAACATCTTTTTTACATCATGGTGACCAAAACTGGATGCAGTATTCCAAGTGTGGCCTTACCAAGGCATTGTAAAGTGGTATTAATACTTCACGTGATCTTTATTCTATCCCTCTGTTAACGCAGCCCAGCACTGTGTTGGCCTTTTTGGCAGCTGCAGCACACTGCTGGCTCATATTTAAGTGATTGTCCACTAGGACTCCGAGATCCCTCTCACAGTTACTACTATTGAGCAAGGTACCCCCTATACTATACCTGTACATTTGGTTTTTCTTGCCTAAAATGTAGAACCTTACTTACTAAAGTAACTTTCCCAAAAAGGGTCCTGGGGATGAGGAGGGGGGGGGACATTTATCATTCAATGTAAATTATTCCATCAATTTTTAAACAAGGTCTATTCAAGATCAAAATCGGCCTAATCAAAATAAAAAAAATAAGAAGTCTTATTGGGGTGTGCAGTTTGTTCTGCCCTATGGGGCTCCTGACCTCTGCCCAGATGGTACTACTACTCTGAAACCTAGCAAAAGCAGCAAAACTGTCCAAAATCACATAGACCCATCAGACCTTCAGGGGAAAAATATCACTCAAGCAACAGCTAATGCAAACTCATAACTGCCTACAGCAGTTCAATGATCTATCATACACTTGCACTCTGGAAGTGTGAAAGAAAGGGACTAGGCATGAAGCTCCATCTTGGAGATCGCCATGTTTTTGTTTCTTTTTTCTTTTTTACCTATCCTCCTTCTTTGTAGATATTGGTGTGGGGACATCTATTTTGTGGACACCACGTTCATTGTCAACACTCTTCCTACATTAGGGCTACCATAAGGTAAAAGTAAAGGTAAAGGTTTCCCCTGTCCAGGGGGAAGGCACACCCGAGTCTAGGGGTGTGTTTGTTCATTTCCTTTTCTTAGCTGAGGGAGCCAGCATTGTCTGAAAATGCTTCTGTGATCATGACTATAGCCGGCATGACTATATGCTGAGGCACACAGAACGCTGTTACCTTCCCACCAAAATGGTACCTATTTATCTAGTTGCATTTGTATGCTTTTGAACTGCTAGGGTGGGCACATGACGGGGCAATGAATGGGAGCTCACCCCGTGACGCAGCGCTTGGGGCTCGAACACGGGTGTCAGCTTTCCAGCTGGCAAGCTCAACATCTTTAACCGCTGAGCCATCATACACACCCTACCTTGGTTACATATTATACCTGAGCTGCAAAAGTCCAAATCACCTCTAGAGAGCAGAAAAGAGGCAGATTCTGCCACCTGGTGGTAAAACGCATCCTTGCTTTAGGGCGGGAGAAGCAAATTGATCTAAAGCGGAGAGAAGCCTCCAAAGGTTTCTTCAAACAGCTTTCTAACAAATATATAGGCAGTTGTTTAGGTTTAATGTGCTAAGATTCCTTTATGTATGTTATGCAGGCCTTCAGTAAACTCTGTTTATATAGCAATATTTCCAGCAGCAATATTTTTGGTCTTTAGAAATAATCATATCTGACAAGTGTAGCAGAAATATGTATTCTTTAGTATCACACTCCCTGCAGCCTCCTTCAAAAAGCTGCTTGGACTGAAGAGTTAAATGTAAGTCCTTTGGGGAACCAAATACAAGCCTAGAGCCTATGTTCCTGCCTTCCAAGAAGCATGAGTAATGTCTTGTGTGAATGATAAGCCTGCACTTTATCTCACAATGCATTTACACACAGAGTACCTGATGGAGAGAAGGAATGGAGAACTTCATAATGCAAATTCTTATAGAGAAGAGACCTTTTACAGAGTGGGTCAGAAGGAGATTCCATTTCAGAAAATGAGGAGGTCAAATCATCTTTTGGGAAGAGCCATCAGATTGGTGGACTGTCTGCTTTCTCTTGCAGGATGGCTCCAAGTACAAATGAAAACTCCTGTCCAAAATTCAGAGGGGTTTTGCCAGATAATAAACAAAATGGAGAAGGAGAAGAACCAAGAATCTAAAGCAGCCTTCCATCGTTACATCATTACATACAGAATACATTGTTATTATATAGAGTAGAGTAGAGTAGAGTAGAGTAGAGTAGAGTAGAATAGAAATATTCTTTATTGGCCAAGCATGATTGAACACACAATAAATTTGTCTCTGGTGCATAAGCATTCAGTTGGACAATAAATATATGTGACGTATAAGTGATATGTGACTACATTATGATATAATTTGATAGAACAAAATGCACGGATAATAAATAATGCTATGTTCTCACTTAAAAATAGTACCAGTCCTGTAACAGGAAGATACATTGCGTTCTGGATAGCTGTCAATAAAAGTGGGACTCTGCAATTTTCCAAGGCCACCTTCGACAGAGAGGATACTTCTTCTTGGACTCTCCAGGGCAGCGTTTCCCAACTTTGATCACTTAAAGATATGTAGACTTCAACTCCCAGAATTCCCCAGATACTCATGTTGGCTGTGGAATTCTGGGAGTTGAAGTCCACATATCTTCAAATGGCCAAGGGAAACCCTGCTCTATGGAATCAAGTATGACATTAAAAACAAGTTCCAAATTAGCACAGATTTGTGCAAGACCTGCTCAGTTTCTAAGACTCCCAGTCCAGAAAACATTGATCTAAGAAACTTGGGAAACTTTTTTCCCACATTTCTAGTATGGGGCCTTTGCTATAAATTGCTCCTATATTCCATGGGGCACTATTACTCAGACATGAAATCTGCTCAGAATTTAGTTCCTAGAACTAAGGAGGCATTCGGTTATACCCCTCCCAACCTACAATTCACTGCAAACATAAGGCTCTATTGCCACAAATATAAAAGAGACCAATGGTCTTTATGTGCAGGGTTAAGTGATCTATATGCTGGTGATGTTTGGGGCTGTATCTCCCTGAACTACTATAGATTAGGCAAAGCAACATTACATGATTTTGACCCAGGATTAGGGGAAGTGAAGAAAACCCTGCAGTTTCAATGAGTCCTTCTACTAAGCTAATTGATCTAAGCCACAGGTGTCAAACTCGCCACATCATGTGACGTGTCACAAGGTATCACAACATTTTTTGCATTGCCGGAGCTGGGGTGGGCACGGCCTCCGCATGATGCAACCGGCCCGCAAGCTGGCAGTTTGACACCCCTGATCTAAGCAGTGTCTTTCCAAAAGGGAAAATTAGGGCAATATTTTGGAGAGACTTGGAGGAGTCCATTGAGGGATAGTGGGGGCTGCAAAGAGAGTCATTAAGTAGAGTTGTGTTTTAAAAGAGAGATTTTGTACTAAAGGAATCCCTTGCTTCTCCCACAGTGGAGCATTCCCAAGATCCATCTCCATCCAAATTGAAAGAAATCAGGTCTTAATGTGCATTTGCACGTAATAAACCCCTTTGGTTCCATTGAATGAACAAGTATAAACTGAGATGGGGACTGAAACTGTGCACCTACTGTTCCCACCTTGTAAGGTCTGGATAATCAGCATTTTGCAGATGTAATGATGGAGGGCTCCCAATTCACAGCTTACAACTTTGCAAGCTCTAGCCACAAAGCCTCCCTCCTTCCCGTTGCAAATGATCAAAATGAGTGCAAAGCCAGTAGGGATTTAACATGAGCAAATGCGAGAAATTATAAAGGTAGTTCACTCAAGAAGCATAACCAGGAGTTCCAGCTCTGTCTTTATTGTAAGGTTACATTAACAAAGTCTTCTAAGTCTGAAAGTACCCTTCCCACCTCTCACTTTTACTCTCCTAAAAACTAGAGAGGATCCCTATTCTGCCCCAGACAGAATAGGCTACTTTAATCCCATCTGAAACAGACAGATAACTCAGCGGAATAAGCAAAGAATGTTGCTTTTATTTCTAGGAATTCTAAACAATAACTCACTGTTATGTAAAGATATGTCCAGAAGCATATTTAGCAATGTAGCTCATTCCACAGGTAATTTGATAATGGATTTTTCCCTCTTCTTCTGCATAAGACTCACATGTTGGCATAGGACCTCCAAGCTGTGGGGCTAGGAGCCATGAGGCTGGATGAAACAAAGGCATTCCCAACTGGCCCCTGACCAGGATATCCTGTGATGAACTTTAGTGGCTCCTCCTTTCCTCCCACTACTGACCTATTAACATGGGATAGCTGGCTAGCTAAAACTACATTACCCATAAGCCATCTCTTAAGGAGACAGCACTCAACCCAATAAATGCCAAACATTCTAACATACATATCTACATGCTCTAGTCAGGGTTACACAGAGTTACACGATCCAGAATAATCCCCTCTGAGGCATGTTCACCACCAGTTCTCTTTCAGACTCAAGTTCTGTTTATCAGATGGTTATCTAGATTGTGGTTCTTCCTCCTACCTCCCAAGGTTATTCCCACATACCATTACAAGAAGGCAATAGTATTATGTTGGAACAAATACTTCTTTGACTCCACAATTAGTCCATCCTGTTCAGGGGAGATGAGGATGGTTAAGCCAACTTTTTCGGCTGGTTTTTCTTCTTTCCTGTGTTGGAAGAGCAGGCATTATCACCTGCTAACCAGCAATAGACAACATTTCCTCTGGAGGTCTTACTTTCAGGTGCTGTGATGAATCCATCTAGGCAGTTTGATTATCACACTTCACTGGAGGGCCAGCAAGATTTGGTAGGATCCTATCCATGTGATGTCAGGCAATCCTTCCTCTTGTATTTACAGTTGAGAATATAGTGAACAGGATTCAGGGAATAATAACACACCACTAATATGCGAAGCCAAAATACAGCTTTTACCTTTCTGGAAACAGACTGAAATTGTTTAGAAGACAAACAATAGGACACTAGCCTTTCACCTAGGCGACCAACATCCTCCTTTGCAATTTCAAACACAATCTCAAGGGGAGAAAGACCATGCTTTCTGTCAAGGGTGTGTGTATCTTGATCCTATAAGAGCCGTGGTGGCGCAGTAGTTAGAATGTAGTACTGCAGGCTAATTCTGTTGACTGCCGGCTGCCAGCAGTTTGGCAGTTCCATTCTCACCGGCTCAAGGTTGACTCAGCCTTCCATCCTTCCAAGGTCGGTATAATGAGGACCTAGATTGTTGGGGGGCAATATGCTGACTCTGTAAACTGCTTAGAGAGGGCTGTAAAGCTCTGGGAAGCAGTATATAAATCTCAGTGCTATTGCTATTTCTATAATAAATTGGAGAGCTGTTGACCAGGAGAACCAGGATCACTACTGACTTCAGCTAATTGAGTGTTGATGTCTCAGTTCCATCACTCTACATAAACAGAACTTTGGGGGGGGGATGAGGAATTTGGAAATTTAAATTGATACTCAGAGCCTTGCAAATGGTTTTAGTTACCTGACTGGTGAAATGAATGTTGTCTATGTCACAATTTGATCAAAGTGATAAATGCCATCTGTAAATAAAATAAGTCGGTAATCTCTGCCACCATGGTGGCATTAACACCATGACAGGCACATGCCTCTATCCACCTTGAAAAAAAATAAAACTATAACCAACAAATAATGAAAACTATTCTTCAGAGAGAGGTCTGCAAGAAATATTTATAAAGTATGGCAGATGGTTTGCCTGTGATCTGACTATGGCAGGGCTGTCAAACTGTCGGCCCGCGGGCGGATGCATCATAGTGAAACCGCGCCCACCCCATTGCCAGCAATGGCAAAAAAGTCACGATACGTCGCGACACATCACATGACATTGCGAGTTTTGACACCTGGACTATGGGAACCTTGGGCTGCAAAATGTAATTCCTTGGGGAAACGGAGAAGCACAGGTATTGAGCTTCCCGAGGGACAAAAGGGGTATACCAGATAGATGAAACAGACTGAATTGTCCCTTGTTTCTTCATACTGGTATGGGATATCTGGTGTGTTGTCAAACTATCTCAACTAGCTTCTCATGGGGCTTCAGGTCCTTTGGGAATCCATTGCACAATTCCATTGGTAAAGTTTGTGAAGGTAGGCTCTTGCTTGGAGAAGTTTGGGATCCTCTAGAGCAGAAGTCGCCAATCTTTTGGGCACCAGGGACCGGTTCCATGGAGAGAGGTTTTTCCACAGACCTGAGGGTGTGTGGTTTTGTGTGCTGCAGCCTGTGGATGGGGCTTTGCTTGTTTGTGCGGCCCAGTTGCTGGCATGCAACGGCCCAGTACTGGTTCACGGACTGGGGGTTGGGGACCCCTGCTCTAGAGAGGATAAGCCTTCACACAAGAGCTTGGATTGTACTGAAGCCAAAATTACAGCTGGCCCTGAGCACAGCTGCAGTGTACCAATTTGCATCAGCAAACTCCAAGCAATCTGTGTTGCGGGCTTCATACCAGAGAAAGCTAGAGGGCAAGAAAAGAGCTCAAAACAAAACATGTATCAAAGAAACGTGGTAGATAAAGCTTCCCCTGGGATAACTATCTTGTCACCAAACAGTACTCAAAAACAAATGGCAAACATCAGCAGCATACTTTGAATCTGAGACAATAGTTGCCGTCTGCTGTGTTGCAAGCTTGCAGGCACAAAAGCCATCAGAGAAAGGGTTAAATTGGAGTTAGCATAAATACTCCAAGATCAAAGAAGAAAGAACTCAGAGGTAAGAGGTACAGAGTCACATGATAATTTGTAGGAAATGGCCTCTATTGGGTCCAGCAAAAGAGAAGCCAGATTTGGGATGGGTACTACCCCAAAGTTACATTTTTAACACTAAGAAGGATGGTCTCAAGCTGGTCTGTCTTCTAGGACAAAAAATATTTGCAGATGGCCATTGTTGAGGAGTGCATGGACTTCATGTGAGACAGCTATAATGAAGGCATCTCACAAACTTGATCTTCTGATTTACCTATTAACAGAGCTGCTGCTGCAATAGTGTACAAGCGAGATGGGAAGTCCTTAGCAACTGGATCATGTTCTTTTGAGAGCTACGCCACTGGTTTGGGATGCGGGCTAGCAGATTTGTATAGCACCTCATTTGCACTGCCTTCCTTTCATGGCAACACAGAAGGAAAGATGTTTTGAAGGCAGGGACAAGAGAGTGTGCTTAAAAGTGAGCTGAGGTTCTCTGTCCCAAAATAAAGGATGAGAAGCGTCTTCTGTAGTGAGAGAATAAAGCGGTTTAGTTAATGCAGAATACTCAGGAAACCCTTGATGGAGTAATCCCCACAAACCTTCTTAAAGCCCATTTAGCTACAGGACAAGGGTAAGAAAGAATAGCAGAAATACTGGCAAGTTTCAACTTACATTTGTGAGCAGGAGTAGGAGACCTCTGGAAGCCAATCTTGCAATTTTGCTTGAGAGGCTTTATGACCCTTGGGCATCAACAGTTGGGGCCACAAAGATAGGGGAGTTTTCTAGCACGACTCCTCCAAAGCAGCAGGTATCAAGAAATTGTCATCATATTGCATCAGTGTAATTTTTTCTGGGAAGATCAGATCTGGCAAGGTCAGAGAGTCCCAGACTCCAGATGGATGGTATCAAATGCATCCGTGTTCCCAATAAGTGACAGGAAACTGATATTGTGAATTAGACTCTGTAAGTACACACACACATAAATGGAACAGAGATTCACAAGAGTGAACTGAGTTGCATTTGCAGGAATGAGATCAGTAATTGTGTTTGGATTATGAATAGCAGGGTGAATTAGTGCTACAGTTCCTAAATCTTGAACAAAACACAGAGTTTTCCTTGTTCATCCCCTCCTCACTTTTAGGGGTTTAGAACAGACAAGACAGGAAAGCTAGCAGGTGTGAGAGAGTAGATTCCAAGATCCCTTGACTGAGGGACCTGTAGAGGAGCCAGATCTTCTTCTGCTTCCTAAGAAACTGGATTTTGAGCAATGGAAGGAATCTTACCAGAGGGAGGGATCTTAATTTGGATACATGTCACTCTTCGCAAGAGACTCAGACCATGAGAGGAATTCATTCCCAAAGAAATGAGTAGATAGGCAAGTTCCTCCAGTTGGCCACCAGATCGTCATCCATGTTCCTCTCAGTAGCAAACACTAACAAAATAGCCAGCAAAGATTTTTCCTGAAAGTCCAAACCAGCTTTGTCTAGGTCAGGAGTAGGCAACCTTGGCTCTTTTATGACTTGTGGACTTCAACTCCCAGAATTGAGCTCAGGAATTCTGAGCTCAGGAATTCTGGGAGTTGAAGTCCACGAGTCATAAAAGAGCCAAGGTTGGCTACCCCTGGTCTAGGTTATGGTAAATTGTTCTATTCCATTTGCATGAGACGTTTCATCCCAATATTTTTACAGGAGGGTAACAAGACATGGCCAGGATTAAGAGGACCTAGTTGTATTCTCACAAGCTCAGAAAGAGAGGAAGAAGTAGGCTTTCTCTCTATCCTGTCCATGTGGATAGTCTTCCAGGAGGTAGGGAGACCAGGAGAAGTAGGGTATCAAATAGAATAGGTTGCACCAGTCCCTGTTAACAAAAGGAAATTCTGCTTAGATACAAATAAACAGAACCATCCAGGTTCACGGGGGGGGGGGAGTTCAAGTTAGCAAAATTGGGGCCCTGGTTGACCTAATAGGAATATAGGATGTTATATTCACAGAACCCCCAAAGAACTAAGGAGTTGGATTTGCTCTTAAAATTCCCAGGATGTGAGCCGTACCAGAATGCCTAAGAAGCAGGCACTGGTTCCCCCCCCCCCCCATCTCTGTACGTGGAAGTAGAAACAGATGTCCAGGGGGTTAATAGAGGATGGTGTTTTGGAGGACAACACTATAGACTTTACCTGAGCTCAGGATCCATGAATCTTCTTGCAAATTTTGGATAACAGCCAAAATGTGGACAACAAGAGGTCCCCTAGGCCAAATCCAGCCCAGAATACTGGAAGGAGTGGAAGGAGTGCAAAAACAGGCTTAGTAGTACCAACAAAGGAGAGAACATATGTAGCTCAGGGTTGAAATGAAGGGTCCTTGATGCTCTCTTAGCATGGTTGTCGTCTTGCAGATGTTTCATTACCCAAACTAGGTAACATCATCAGTGCTAGCAATTTTTAGCTTTTCAGTTTTGCTCAAGTCATTCTGGGCAATGACTAGGAGAGATGCCGATAGAACTGACACCATCTCATCCATGTACTCTTTATCCCAGGGGTAGGCAACCTTGGCTCTTTTATGACTCATGGACTTCAACTCCCAGAATTCCAGTCAGGAATTGTGGGAGTTGAAGTTCACGAGTCATAAAAGAGCCAAGGTTGCCTACTCCTGCTTTATCCCAATTCTGGCATCAAATTATAGGGGAAATTTGCCCAGAGAATTCTTTAATAACAGGGTTGAAGCAGATTCTTTTGTGGAAACACAAATTATGGCAGCAGAGGCTATCATAAAAGGAGGTAGGGATACAAACCCGTATTTTTTATTTTTATGTTTATCCCACCTTTATTATTTTTATAACTCGATGAACTCCTTCTTCCTCCTATTCCCCCCCAACAAACAATCCTGTGAGGTGAGATGGACTGAAAGTGAGTGACCCAAAGTCACCCAATTGATTTTTTATATACCTAAATTTAAATGTATGTTAATTGCAATATGTATATTAGTTCAACAGAATAATTTATTGGATAGAGCACATTTTGGTTGTAATATGCACGTTGTTAAAATGATAGGTATAGTAATGATAAGATAAGATAAGGTAACCTTTATTGTCATTTTTTTACTGTGGGCACAACGGCACACATCAAAAATGAAATTTAGTTGCCCGCTCTCAAAGTGAAACACATACCTAAACATACTATGAACAACATATGCATAGACCCACATCCCTACATATATGTAGCAAATAAATATTAAATACTGTCCATCTTGAATATATAATGGAAGGAGGAAGGAAGGAGAAATAGTATTATAAAGACAATAGCTTAAGCTAGATTAAAGCGAACCTCTGTGACTAAGAGTTGTTAACAATATATTATTTTTCTAGGAGTTATCTCCCAGCAGTCTTGTTTCCCAGTGCTGCTTCTGTCTGCTAGTGCAACATTATTTGTGTCTAAATGTGTACAGTCCAGGCGACAATTTATTTCCCTTTGGGAAAGTGAATTTGGGAGAAGAGATAATTTACTAGCTTTACCTAACCTCTATTTCTTTCAATTACATTGTCAATCAGATTTCACATTTCTCCAAATATTTTGTGGCATGTCAACACTCTTTGAAATGACTTCACCATTTAAAAATGACACTAGGTATGGCAAGGAGAAAATTGTTCATTCTATCAGCCTCCATCCTGATAACAGCTTTTTTATTACTACATCATCATGTATTTATTTCTGCTTTGATATTACATTTATTACCACACTCTTTACATCTTCATTGGGCTCTTGAAATCAGAGACCCCAGTGTGTGCTTCAAGAGTCAATGCTCTAAATATCTAATGATTGACTAACGTTTTAAAGGTGGTCCTTAACTTACGATCACAATTGACAGATGCAAAAAAACGAGTTAAATACTTCTGCTTTCTCCTGCTTACTACTGTAAGTCGAGGACTACCTGTATTTAGAAAAGAAGCCATCGAATGTAAAACAGGATCATTCGTCAAAAATAATGTTTTGTGGAATAAAAGGAATATCCTCCCATTCCACAAAACTACAAAGATAATGAGTTGTGACATTGAGCATCAGGCATCCAATTCAGTGGATTTATTGTTGCTTGTAGCAAGTTATGATGGCACTAGAAAACTAGGTAGGGATCATCTGTAACTCTAGTTGTTCGGGTGGGGTGAAATGTGCTAATATTTCAAGAAACTGGATGTGTCATCATCAAACAAGCTCTTTTTTCCTAGATAAGATAGTGAAATGGGAATGGATTTCCAATAGGAAGTCACTTATTTTTGGACCTCCAGAGGAGACAGTGTAAAACTGCCTTTGCAGCATTTCTTCTGGAACCATGGCTGAGCAATTAACAGAATAAGAGTTAGAAGGGACCTTGGATGTGTTCTAGTCCAACCGTCTGCTCATGCAGGAGATCCTATATTATTCCAGGCAAATGGCTGTCCAGTTTCTTCATAAAAGCCTCCAGTGATGGAACACCCACAACTTCCGAAGGCATATCTAGTCTAGTTGATTAATTGATAAATCTTTTTAAGCAAATTAGTTGCATAGGAGTCCTATGATATTATGAGGACATGAGAAGGCAACATCTGTCCCACAGGGGGTGAATCCCCTGGATACGAAAGGACGTTAGTGAGAATTATTAAAAAACATCTGCCTTCATTCTGATTGGAATTAATATTTGTTCTTTCCTGATACTTCTTCCTCCTTCGTGATATCTTCTCCTGATGACCATTTTTTAAAAAATAACCCCTTCCCATTTCTGAAAGTTATGAAGTTGTAGCTGTAGCAAAGTCGTAATCCAGGCTTGATGTGCAAGTGGGGCTATTCAAAACTTCTGAAAATGATGCAGTGTTGAGTATGCACATGCCTGTGGGGACAACTCGGAGCAACTTCTGAAGCAGTAGCTACAATCTTTGCAGATGATGTGTTGGTTTCAATGATTCGAAAAAGAGAATGAGCCTTGTGAAGCACCTGTTTTGAATGCTTGGTGCAGTTGTAGATGCCTTTCTTTGCAATACAAATATTTATATTTCTATACACATACGTTCTAGTAATATATCTTATGTATTATAATATATCTGCTAATATGTCTCATTCTAAGAACCATGGTGGCACAGTGGTTAGACTCCAGTACTGCAGGCTACTTCTGCTGACTGCCAGCTGCCAGCAGTTCGATTCTCACCAGTTCTGGGGTCGGTATAATGAGGACCCAGATTGTTGGGGGCGATATGCTGACTCTGTAAACTGCTTAGAGAGGGCTGTAAAGCACTGTGAAGTGGTATATAAGTCTAAGTGCTATTGCTATTGCTATATCTTATGACATACTTTCATTAGAGCAAAAAAAATGGCAGCCGTAAATTATCCAAACTGCAGTCAACTCAGCATCCATTCCAAAGAGTTAAGGCTTCACTACCTTTGTTGGAAAGCAAGCAAAGAGTAGACCAAACATGCTATTTGGAAGAGATAAGCCAACAACAGACAAATGCTTGCAGGAAAGAACTGCGAATTTCAAATGATGGCAACCTGAAGAGCAAATCTTGTCAAGAAGATTTCCATCTCAAACGTTTCTGTGCTTTCACATTCAACAGAAGAACGATGCCCGGATTAAGAGGGGAACATCCTCACATACTGAATTCCACAGGGCAGTCATTTCTGTTGATAGTTTTCTGTCAAAATATATGATTGGGGGAGATGTGTGTGCGTTTTGTGTGTGTGAACATCCTTTTGAAGTTCTTAAATGCATCAGAAGATACTGAAATTGTACTTAACACCTTCATTTTTTAAAATGTAGCTGTCTAGTTCAGACAGATACTAGACAATAACTTCACATCATCAACATCTCAAGCAATATGTCTGTGGAGATTCTCAGTCATCTAGGTCAGAGTTGTCTCAAAGGTACTTTTTTTTCCTTCAGATTGTCCAGTTGCCTTTTGAACCTCCCCCCCACACCTTTGAGATCTCAAGCAAGAGCATCCTGCATCATGTGCCCTCCTGAAAGAAAGCTGAGGATAATTCTGAAGTTCCTTGTGGTCTTTCTCACGCAAGGCTCCAAACTTGTTTTGGTCTGCAGCTTCCATCAAGTGCATCCAAAAGAATCAGTGGTCAGCTTTAACAGGAATTATCTATTGTAACTAAAAAAATCAGTAAATAAGTGAATGATTTTTTTTTTAAAAAAATACTATGTAATCTTTAAATGTACACATAGTCCTCGACTTACGACATTCATTTAATGACCATGCAAAATTACAATGGCACTGAAAAAAGTGGCTTATGACCATTTTTCACACAACCGTTGCAGCATCCCCTTGGTCAGGGGTAGGCAACCTTGGCTCTTTTATGACTCGTGGACTTCAACTCCCAGAATTCCTGAGCCAGCATGGCTCAGCTTGGAAACCTCTCCCTTTCCCCTCAGCATGGCTGGCTCAGGAATTCTGGGAGTTGAAGTCCATGAGTCATAAAAGAGCCAAGGTTGCCTACCCCGGGCCTTGGTCAAGTGATCAAAATTCGGATGCTTGGCAACTGGCTCATGTTTAGGACCATGGCAGTGTCCCAAGGGATCCCCTTTTGCAACCTTCTGACAAACAAAGTCAATGAGGAAGCCAGATTCACTTTACAACTGTGTTACTAACTTAACAACTGCACTGATTCACTTAATAACTGTGACAGGAAAGGTCGTTAAATGGAGCAAAACTCACTTAACAACTGTCTTACTTAGGAAGAGAAATTTGGGGCTCAATTGTGGTTGTAAGTCGAGGACTACCTGCATTGTTTTTGTTTTATTGTAGATTATTTTGTTTGCAGAAAACGGCACAAAAAGCCAGGGCAGCAGTTCCAAAAATTAAAGTTATGGAATTAGGTGGAGGACTGCTTCACAAATCATGTCAATCTGATCCTTACAGAATTGTTCTCTTCATCTTTTCTATGTAAAAGAAGGGAAAAAAAGGATTTAAAAATCTATTTTTTTATGGTAAGCATAAAACATTTAACAGACTGGTTCAATTATTCATTAAGCATTGTCTGAATTTACATTTTTACAAATCTGTACGTTAGAACATTTCAAAGGAGGGAGGCTTTTGTCTCCTGTTTTAAAAGAAGTGGGGGAACACCCATCAGTGATCACGACAACAAAGTGCTTTCTCCAACAGTGAGTTTTCCCATTAAACAGCACTTACTTCAACTGCAAAGCTCGGTCGGAGCAAGCAGCAAACAGCAGAGGGTTTACACTGCATACAAAATGGATTCATCTTTGAACAAGAATTCTAAGAGAAACGAGAGAATTTGCATTTCTTACAAGCGTACTAAGAGCCAAACAAATCAGATACAGATGGAAAATTTTACTTGCATTGAAAGTCTTTCTGGAAACAAAAAAGATTTCAGAGGCCTCTTCCTTCCATGAAAAATTAATTGCTCAGAACTCTTTAGACAAGGAACCTCTTGACACTAGATACCGGGAATGGAGAAGATGGAAAAGTAGATACAGCAACAACGCTGAACTGTATTCACAAAGGGGGGGAAAACACCCCATTGATTTCATTGAATTTAAATGGACTGACTTCACCTAACAAAAGACAATTGTTTAATACACTTTAAAAATACAATGCTGATATTGTTCGTTTACAAGAAACATATATACTTTTCCAAATTAACATATCATATTCATTTATTGAAAGAGAGAAAAAAAATAAGAATATCCAGCAGTGGGAAAATGAAGGAGTAAAACATTTTTTTTTCTTTTTACAACCGTGTCAACCCTTTTATCGGGGTGGAATCAGGGCGACTGAATGGAGCTGAGCATTTACTGGGCGGATGCCCCTTTCTGACACCTATGTGAAGTTCGCAGCAGATATTTTCTCTTTGTGCCCTGATAGAGAAACAGCTGTTGCTACCTAGGATTGAACTCTCAACCTTCTGAGCAGGAGCCGAGTGTCCTCACCTCTAGGCCACCGTGCCACTCGAAGGAGTAAAACAAATACCTGAACCAAAACCTTCACGATCACTGAAGTCAAGTAAGCCTCCTTAATAGCTTGTTTGGGCATTTGCAGTTATATTAAATCAGTACTTGTGTTTTTAAATGGGAACTGGCCTCAAAAACTGACTAGTACCAACCTCCACTTTATTATTGTTCTTATCTCACTGTAAGCAGATAATTCTAAACCTAAGCCATGTGATGATTGACATTTGGCATGATTACTGATCAACGTTTATTATATGACAGTATTAAAGTTGTATATTTCTTCAGTGGGAAGAACTCTATTGTCTGTCTCCAGTGCTGTTCAAATAAACTTGGCTCAAGCAGCTTGCATACAGGTAGTCCTCAACTTACAACTATTTCTTTAGCAATCATTTGAAGTTGCAACAGCACTGAGAAAAATAACTTATGACCGGCCCTCGCATTTACACCACTGCAGCATCCCTACGGTCATGTACTCAAGGCTGTAAAATCAGGAATGAATCACTTAACAACCACTTTGCTTAGCAATGGAAATTCTGGTCCCAATTTTAGTCATAAGTCAAGGACTACCTGTAAATTGGGTCATGGGGAATTTTGCTCCTTCAACCACCCAAAACACAAAAGAAAAGAAAAAAGCAGCAGTTTATCTTGTCACCTGCAGGGGAGGAACTAGAAAAATGAAAACATAATGGAAGAATGTTATTCCCGAAATTAAGAAAAGAAGTTTATAAATTAATGTTGGCATCCCTTTACGTTTGAAATAAAAAGGAATAGTTTTATGAAATACTTTTGCAAATGCTTACAGAAATTATGGGTGGTGAAATAATGATTCTGGAGACATAAATAGAAAGCTGGACCTAGACTTAGTAAAAATTTTCTCAAGGAGGAAAGTTCCATAAAAATGTTTTTCAGTATATGGACATACTGGCTTTGACAGCTGCCTGGAGATTACAAAATCCAGATGCAAAAAAAACCTGTACTTTTTTGTCAGCAAAATATTCTAGAATTGACAAGTGTTGGCTCTCTAAGGCTCTTACATCACCTATCAAGGAAAAAAGAGATTCTCTCAATGACATATGTGGATCAGAAAGCAAAGTGATTCCAAGGAGAAAGCATTAATAACAGGATGTTACTGCAAGAAAATATATTGCTGAAATGCAAAGAATCAAAATGCTTTTTAAAAAATAAATACAGTTCCTGGGATATTAGAAACAACCATTTGGGAGATTAGTAAAGCTTATATATAAGAGGCAGTATTGTAAAGTTTGCAAGAAAATAGAAAAAAACATGGAAATTACAACTGGAAGAAAACAGAATTAGAACAAATTTGTAACATTAATCCAAAATTATAGGCATTGAGAATATTAAACAAAGTTAAACAACAATTAGACTTACTAGAAACAGAAAAAATCCAAAAGGAGATAAAATGCATTAAATAAACCAGGAAAAAAATTGGCATATAAAATTAGAAAACAGAAGGAAAGAAGAGCAATAACAACAACAAAGAAATTATTATATATAGGACCAGAAATTATAAGAGAAGTTTCAGAATTCTTTAAGAAATTATATGTCAAGAACAATGTTGATAAAGAAAGCTTGAAAACTTACATTGGGCAGTCAGAATTTAGTGAGCAATGTAGACAAATATTTTTTTGAAAAAATCCATAACAATTCAAGAGATTAAAGAAATTAAAGATTGTGGAAGTACCAGGCCCAAATGGGTTTATAAGCCAATACTACAAAATGCTAAAGGAAAACTGTTAAAACAAATGCTAATTAATTATGCAAATTAATTAAATAAAAGTGACAAAAGCAATACAAAAGATACGGGAAGAAGCATAGCTGCAGTAATTTGATTTACAAGAACGGAATGATCTAGTGCAGTGGTTCTCAACCTTCCTAATGCCGCGACCCTTTAATACAGTTCCTCATATTGTGGTGACCCCCAACCATAAAATTATTTTCGTTGCTATGTCATAACTGTAATTTTGCTACTATTATGAATCGTAATGTAAATATCTGATATGCAGGATGTATTTTCATAGTTACAAATTGAACATAATTAAAGCATTATATGTAATTATGTGTTTTCTGATGGTTTTAGGCAACCCCTGTGAAAGGGTCGTTTGACCCCCAAAGGGGTCGCGACCCACAGGTTGAGAACCGCTGATCTAGTGAAAGCTCACTCTTACAGACCAATTTCTCTGCTGAATGTTTATTATAAGATAGTAAATTTAGCAAACAAGGTGGTTAAATGTTGGAGGGCAGATGTGGAGATTTTAGTTTCAGCACCCAATGGGGGTGGAGAGAAAATTCAACAAATCTTTCCCTCCAATTTTTGTTTTGTTTTGTTTATTGAAGAAATGTGGGTTCTAGGGCGTGTGTGTTTAAAGCAAGGGAAAGGTTCTGGGAAGCTCATCTTGAAACTGCTGCCTTTGCAGTTTTCCCAAAGCCTAGCAAGTGTCAGGAGAGGGTGTGTAGTTTCCCAAAAGCCAGCTGATCCGGGCAGACAGCTTTTTTTTTTTTTAAATAAAATTTTTTATTGATTTTTCATTGAAAAACAAAAACATAAATCTTTTATCACAATATCAGCCAAAAAAAGAATCAACACCAATCAATACATTCACGGACGTGTCCGGTGTACCCCTCCTGCACCACCCTCTCACTTGCCTACACCTTCCTCCTCCCATCCTACCTCCACTCCTCCTTCCTCCCTCTTTCCTACCTCCCTTTCTCCCTCAACCATCCCGTCAGGGCAGTTGGGGTATCACCGGGCACCTCCTTAAAAAAGAACCATACATATATATACATATAGATCTATAATACCAACCTACCCCTTTCCCCCCTCCCCCCC
>NW_015386821.1:327774-375881 GCF_001527695.2 Protobothrops mucrosquamatus
TTTTCCATAACTTGTCATAATTATTCATATACAATTTAGCATTAGAAGCAGTAATATCAACACCCAAGTATTTCACTTTTTTAACTATTTCAAAACCAGTTACCTTACTTAAAATTTCTATATCTTTCATAAGCATATTTTTAACTAATATTTTAGTCTTTTTATTATTTACTTTAAATCCAGACACATTCCCATAATGCATCAATGTCTGTATCAGAGTTCTTGCCGAGTCGGTTGGGTCCGACAGAGTGAAAACCAAATCGTCAGCAAATGCTCTAAGTTTATAAGCGTTGTTGCCCAAAGTTATTCCTTTTATAGATGAAGACTCCCGAATCTTGATTAATAATATCTCCAAAGTCAAAATAAATAATAACGGGGATAATGGACAGCCTTGCCTTGTTCCTTTCTCAATTTTAATTGAGTCTGTCAAATCCCCGTTAACAATCACTTGGGCAAACTGTAGTTGATAAATGGCCTTTAATGCTGAAGAAAATCTATCCCCAAAGTTCATTCTGTCCACCAACCGTAGCAAAAATTGCCAGTCCAATTTATCAAAAGCCTTTTCAGCATCCAGAAAGATAAGGGCCGCCGGGACTTGATTGTTTTTATCCAAGTATTCCAACACATTCACAATTTGTCTAACATTATTCTTCATATATCTTCCATTTATAAATCCAGACTGGTCCATATGAATAATCTGTTTAATTACTTGCATTAGTCTGTTGGCTAATATTTTTGCAAAGATCTTATAATCCGTATTCAATAATGATATTGGTCTGTAATTTTTAGGCTGGGTCAAATCTTGGTCCTTCTTAGGTATAAGTGAGATAAATGCACATCTCCAAGATGGTGGTATTTGTCCTCCCAATAAAACATCATTAAATAGACATCTCAAGGGTTCCAACATTTCTTCCAATAATTTTTTATAATAAATTGCAGTAAACCCGTCTGTACCAGGGGCCTTACTGACCTTCAGTTGTTTAAATGCCTCTGCAATCTCTTCCACCGTGATCATACCGTT
This sequence comes from Protobothrops mucrosquamatus, assembly GCF_001527695.2. Classification (NCBI taxonomy): domain Eukaryota; kingdom Metazoa; phylum Chordata; class Lepidosauria; order Squamata; family Viperidae; genus Protobothrops; species Protobothrops mucrosquamatus. The sequence goes on from NW_015386821.1 coordinate 328,796, forward strand.
CATCAGTCCTTTTTGATCCTCAGAAAGGCAAGGCAAATTTGCTTGTTGTAAATAATTGTCTATTTCATTTGATTGTATATTCTCAGAGGCATATAATTTAGCAAAGTATTCTGTAAAGGCCCTTTTGATCAAATCTTGTTGAAAAANGTTGGGTCCGACAGAGTGAAAACCAAATCGTCAGCGAATGCTCTAAGTTTATAAGCGTTGTTGCCCAAAGTTATTCCTTTTATAGATGAAGACTCCCGAATCTTGATTAATAAGATCTCCAAAGTCAAAAACCAGATACCATTTCTGAAAGAAATTGTCAAGAGCAGAGAAAATGGCACCTGCTTCCAGAAGGCATGAGACCAGACCCAAGCCTTGCAGGGTTCTGGCAAGGCTGAATGAGGGAGGAGAAATGGTGGGGTGCTGTAATGTTCCTGTGGTCAGTGATAAGGGTGAATGACTACCGGGGCACTGTAACCATCATAAAGGTCATATGTAGCAGGGGGGAGGGGTTGAATGGCCACTAAGTGACCAGTCATATCTCAAGGGCTACCTGTATATCATATCTTCTTCTATTTTATTGTTCTGATGTCCGGTGTCAGTTGGAATTGGACAATCCTTTTAAGCCTATGTAATAAATCAGAAATAAATATTTCTTTTTTAAATTTACAGTGTTATGCTACGTATTTGTTATTGTTACATAAGATATCTGCAGAGGAGCACACATGCATATATTTTCTTTTAAGAAAGCACTTTTTTAAAAAAAATCATTCAAGCAATTGTGTGAAGAGGATTTTTAGATTAACTCCCCCCCCGCCGCCAAAAAAAAAATCAAATAGAAAACTGGGCTGGTTTTAGTGGGTGGGGAGAAAGATGTCCGATAGCCTTAACCCTTCCCCTTTGGCTTCAGTCTCCATCACAGTTTCATCCTTCCCTTCCCCTCCCCCACAAAAAAATCTGCTACTTACTTAGAGTCGCTTTTATTCATTGGTAATTTCCTTCCCAAAAGCAGCAACAGTTGTCAGAAAGTTGAGGGTGGAATCAGAGTATGGTTAGGACAATAAGATGAATGTTATTCTACTTTAACCTTAATCAGGTTCTTAATTCAGATTGGCCCCTGGAACTTGTGAATTTATTCTGGAAAAGCCATTCTTACTACTGATTATGTTATGAATGATACAGTATTGGATTGACCCTCTGATAGGAAATGAAGTGTGCTGACCTCATTTATCTTGTCCAGGTCAACCAGTATGCTTCTGATCAGGGAAGCAAAACAATATGGCCCACCAGCATTCTTTCCAAAGTGAGTGGAGGAAGAATAGCAGAATAATAGAGTTGGAAGGGACCTTGCAGGTCTTCTAGTCCAACCGCTTGCTCAAACAGGAAACATTTCAGACACATGGTTGTCCAATCTCTTTCTAAAACCTTCCAGTGTTGGTACACTAACAACTTCTGGAGGCAAGTTGTTCCACTGACTAATTGTTCTGTCAGAAAATTTCTCCTTAGTTCTAGGTTGCTTCTCTCCTTGATTAGTTTCCGCCCAGTGTTTTTTCTCTTGCCTTCTGATGCTTTGGAGAATAGGTTGACCCTCTCTTGTTTGTGGCAGCCCCTTAGATATTGGAACCCTGCTATCATGTCATCCCTAGTCCTTCTTTTCTTTAAATTAGACATACCTAATTTCTGCAACTGTTCTTCATATGTTTTAGCCTCCAGTCTCCTAATCATCTTTGCTGCTCTCTGTCTTTATTTTTACTTTTGGGGGGAGGTATATGGTTTGTGACCCAAGAGAGCAAAAACACCCATTTTTTTCCTTAAAGTCTCAAAGAATTGAGGACCCTGGACCCAGCCATATTTGAAAGCAGCTTTCAATAATTCACCTACAACAACTCCTACAATAATCCACCTTGCATTGACCAAGACTGTTCTCATGAAAAGCTCCTGCAGGGAATTTTGTCTGTGACTTAGGCCGCTTGTGGGCATAGTTGCAGGATTCACAGCCGTTCCTTGATCATTACTCTACCTTTCACAGCCTCTGTGTATTTGAAAATGGCCCTGTCTATAAGGTAAAATCCCACATCTTCTAACCTGTCTGTTATTTTCCCTGCTGGCCATTTTACAAGACGTGATGGGCTGCTATAACTACACCAGCAGCTTCTATGCCTGGCAAAAGAGCAAGTATCTTGTGGGTTTCTTGAAACAGCTAATACACACCTGACACAAGTAATGTGTGTTTTTAGGCTAGCACCACAGACTGGAGGATAAAGAATATTGTCAGAGCTCTTCATTAGCGAAGACTGACAGGATGTTTTCATGGCTCTGGAATGGCTTCCACATGCATTTCAATCAGCACATTTGCAGCTCCTGAAATTATGCAGAAAATGTTAGATGTTTCTCTCTCTGGAAGACATACAGAGGAGAATCACATTCATCATCCTTTAGGCACAAGGCAAGCTACATTTTAGCATGGCTGCTGCATCTGTTAGCAGCACATTTGGTTCTGTCTCCCCTTGTCATCACTCTGAAGCAGCCCTGACAAAGAAAAGCAGACCCGTCGGGCACAACAGAAACCAAAGTGCAAATTAGAATCACATCTCCTTGTCTCATTTTGGTATCACTTCCCCTCTTGATAAACAACACTTAGTTTCACTTTCCAACTCATGGCAAGTAGCCATTGCTAACATGTGCATTGGGGATCAGTCACAACAAATTATAGCTACGTTTCTATGAATCAGGGCAGGGGGAAAAAAAAGAAGCATCAGCTGTTCAGTGGATTTGGATAAATTTTTTTTTTAGAGACAGGAAACCTGCTCTTGAAGAAAGAAATTAAATAGGAGTCTGAAACACGTGGAGTTTATTATTCTAGACAGTTTTTTAAATCCAAGATGATAAATAATAATGTTATTTATTTTAAAAAAAATCAATTTATATGTGACAATTCGGTTGTAAACAAAGTCTCTAAGTGGAAGCCCCAAGTTATCACTGGCAGTGTGGCATCTATCACTTAAATTGTGATAAATTGAAACTCTTCTCTTAGGGATAAACCACCAGGCTGGCGTAGTGGTTAAGGCACCAGGATAGAAAACAGGAGGCTGTGAGTTCTAGTCCCACCTTAGGCACAAACCCAAGTTGGTGAACTTGCGCCAGTCCTTCTCTCTTAGCCCTATGAAGCAGGCAAGGGCAAACCCTTTCTGAAAAATCTTGCCAAGAAAACCACAGAAGAGAACCAACCTAGAATAACGAGAAGACAGAAGGAACATCTTGCCTCTGAAAGCTGTGAGTGTTCCAACATTGGACATTTTTCAGAAGAGATTGGACAGCCATTTGTATGGCATGGTATAGGGCAGGGGTAGGCAACCTTGGCTTTTATCACTCGTGGACTTCAACTCCCAGAATTCCTGAGCCAGCCATGCTGGCTGAGGAATTCTGGGAGTTGAAGTCCACGAGTCATAAAAGAGCCAAGGTTGCCTACCCCTGCTAGGGTCTCCTGCTTGGGCAGGGAGTTAAATTAGAAGACCTCTAAAGTCCCTTCCCACTGTTATTCTGTTATTCAGGCACTCGCCAAGGGTGAATGTTGACTTGAAGTCACACAAAAACAGAGAAAACCTTTAGGAATAGGCTTTCATGGACTGGAGTGGCATTAAAGTGCCAGCAGGCTCACAAGAGTAATTGGTAGTCAGATAGTAGAATAATAATTACACTTTTTGCAGTATTGCAGTAGCGTGGCTGTTTCTTTCAGAGTTGCTACTGTGGAAAAAAGATAAGGCCCTTTCCGCAATTGCTAGCACTGCCTGCTCAAATGTAAACAATCATTTTCACAGCGCTAGCAGATCGTCTAGTTGACTCCATCTTGCCTTCCTCATCCTGTTGTCTTCTCTCCATTCAACCAGCTTTCCACTGTGAGGGAAGGAAAAACCCCAAATCAACCATGCCCAGGGAGAGGTCAACCATTCCTCAGTTCAACAGGCAGGATGGTGAAATCCCTGGCTTCTGGAGGCCCAAGGAATTCCAGAGGTGCCAATTCCTACCACAGAGAAGCTGTTCTGATCTGCAGCTTTGGAGGAAGCATTTCCTCCGCAGCGAGAGCTGAATAACTTGAGTCAATTTGCTTAGTTTTCCAAGATGCACAGAAGCCCCACAGTGTTGTGGGGACATGCAAGAATGTTGCTGAACTAAGTTCACTGTGTTCATTGTGGGGACATGCAAGAATATTGCTGAACTAAGATCACTATATTCCTTCCATATGGAAGGTCTCTCAGCATTTAAACCAGTGGTTCTCAACCTTTTTAATGCCGCGACCCCAACCGGTCGTAAGTCGAGGACTAAACCGGTCATAAGTCGAGGACTAAACCGGTCGTAAGTCGAGGACTTTCCCTGCTCGGGAGCGCCGCGCATGCATGGTTCCGCCCCCTGCGCCGGCCGAGGCGTAGCTGGCAAGCGGCAGAGACGGAGCAGGCCGACCACCAGCTGGCGCAGCCCAAGGGAGGTAAGGCACCCGCCGGAAAAGGGGAAAAAAATGGCGGACAAAAAAATGGCGGACAGCCTTGCTTGGCGACCCCCGTGAAATGGTCGATCGACCCCAAATGGGGTCCCGACCCACAGGTTGAGAACCACTGATTTAAACAATGCTACCAGTGTATTTTTTATTTTACAGAAAGGGGAAACAAATAGGACTACCTATTTTTGATTCTTTCACACCTGACAGTCCACCCCCGTCTGAAAAGATTTATTTGAACAGTTCTGACAGCTTGAACTGCATGTAGAAATAAAAAATGAAAGAATGTGAAGGTTTGGTGTGTTTTTTTCCCCCCTGCAAGTCTTCTATTTTTAATTACCTACAATCTTACATATAGGAAACCAGGGAATATTTACTAGGAGGAAGGTATTACTAAATTGTAGAGACTTAGGATTACTTTGAGCATTCAAGAGATGTGTGCTGTATCAAATAAAAATGGAGCCTGTCATGTCTCTCAAGACTACTTGTCAGTCATAGTGCCTGCAAGAGTCCCTCCAAATCCCCTGTGGCTCTACATTTTATGCACTGTTAGCTTTGCCTTGAAGACATTTTCCTTCACTTTGTTTGCTAAGCAAAAGACGGGTGCAAAATTAAGCCCTTTTCTGCCCTTCTTGTTGTTAATCTTGTCTTGGAATGGAATAGACTAGAATAGTGGCATATTATAAGAGTTGTGGTGGCGAAGTGATTACAGTGCAGTATTGCAGGGTGATTCTGCTGACTGCCAGTAATTCATTTCTGACCAGCTCAAGGTTGACTCGGCCTTCCATCCTTCCAGGGTGGGTAAAATGAGGAGTCAGATTGTTGGGGGCAATATGCTGACTCTGTAGCCACTTTAGAGGGGGCTGTAAAGCACTGTGAAGCGGTATATAAGTCGAAGTGCTTTAGAATAGAAAGGAATGGAATGGAACAGAACAGTTTATTTGGCCAAGTGTGTGCGTGTGTACAAGTGCTCTCCGTGTACATGCAATTCATCATATGGTAGCTGGTAGTTACACTCTGCCTTAGATTTGGTCTTACACTGAGTCACGAACACACACTTTCTCTGCGTGGGAAGACGAGACTGATGTTTTTATGACAGATTATCCCAAAAAATTGCACTTGAAGGATAAATCTGAGTTAGAATTCTCTCTTTCAATATCCAAGCAAATTGTGAAAGCTGTTTATCTGGAAAAATCTTGTGCTCTGTTACCAAGAGGGTTTGGTGGTCGTTATGGAGATAGATGAGCTAGTTGATCTTAGATGTAGGTTTTACAAAGGCAATGTGTTTGCAGGCTCCTGGCATGTAGCGCACTCCTCTTGCAAACACCAACAATTCTAAAACACACGCAGGGATGATACAAGCTAAGCTGGCTTTGTCTTATATTCACAAGTAAGAAGACATAGTAGTAAATACTTGCTCTGTTGAAGCATGGTAACTGAATAAAATATTGGATGCTTGCAAAAGACACAGGATAACTCCTTGTCAGACTTTCCAGTGCCAATTATGGAATAACACCTGAACAGAATGTTTAGTTGGGCAAATATCAGCTGTAGGCCTATCTTTCAAATAAGATGCTCAATTATTCCAGACTGTAGACTGCTCTCTGTCTCACCCCCACCGTCCATTTAAATTTTGAAATCCAGGAGTCGAAAGAAAGATTTCTTGTTAGTGTCTAAACTTTTTCCTGATATCTCAATTTTGACGTATGAGGGAGTGAGACAGAGAGAACCAGAGAGAGCATTCAATCAAGAGCCCCATTTGCAGTATGAAGGGCTACAGCTCATTAGCAAGGTTTAAACCATCATGTGATGTGAGACAGAGAAGGAGGGCCAATCTGAAATTTGACAAAAGGGTTCCGTAAATGTTTGTGCTTGCTTTGCTATGTAAACAAAGCTTTCTTGCACATACAGGTAGTCCTCAACGTACGCCCATAATTGAGCCCCCAAATTTCCATTGCTAAGTGAGACAGTTGTTCAATGAGTTTTGCCTCAGTTTACAATCTTTCTTGCCATAAGCGAATCACTACAGTTGTTCAGTTAGTTACACAGTTGTTAAGCGAGTCTGACTTCCTCATTGACTTTGCCCTCAGACACTGCAAACATCATAAATATGAGTCAGTTACCAAATGTCTGAATTTTGATCACATGACCATGGGGAATGCTGCAAGGGGTCATAAATGTGAAAAAGGGTCCCAAGTCATCCCCCCCCCCGGTGTTGTTGTAACTTTGAATAGTCACTAAACGAATTATTGTAAGCTGAGGACTACCTGTACTGGAAGCAAGACTATTTTGCACATTTCCTCACTCATTGGCTCCACAGGCAGAGTATAGTCATGGACATTCAGCAGGTGAAGAAGAGAAAAGGAGATATTGTAATTCAAAAGCTGAACATCTGGCCCTAAGCTATTTTGGGACAGATTGGAGGAAAAGGATTCCTCTGAATGAAGCCACAAAGAAATTGGTTCTACAAACATGGGCTTCAAATGTCAGTCGTAACACTATAAGCATGCTCATAGGCCAAGCCCCAAGCATATTTCAAGGGCTGTTGCTGGTTGACAAGTGTTTTCCTCCTGCTACCATGAAAATGGAAGATTTCAGGAAGGGATGGGGAGAAGAAAGAGCATTTATACACATGTCCACATAAGTTCCAGAAGACCACTCCTCTCTTTTTAATTGCCTTTGGTGGCTTGGCTATGAAACAGCTGCAACCACAACAGTTCCAGCTAACTGCTCTCAGCTACTAAAAAAAAAAAAAATTAGAACAAGGCAGCACCACGGGAAGATGCTTTATCAGTGAAATATTAATATATCTTTCAAGCCTCGCGGCCGTCCTCTTTTCAAGTGGCCTGCTGACACAATGGAAGGCTTTTCTCAATATTCACCCATGCTTTCTTAAGAAGGGGGGGAGGGAGAGATTTACACTCATTATTTCCAGTTTGGATGGATCCTTGGAGCAGTACTTAAACTCCAGAGAAGTGACCGTACTAGTCCATAATAGAAAAGGGAGAAAAATGAGCAAGAAAGCTGGCAGCACGTCAAGAGTCTGACGGAGACAGGAGCCAGCTTCACATCCTGCGTGACAATGAAGTAGGCTCCCAGATCCACGACAGCTTTCATCACAGTCTGTCTGTCCATCTTTAAAGGGGTGCAAAATCTTAAAAGAGTGAAAAAGAACAGCAAACCAAAACTGCAATATGATTTCGATTGATGACAGATAGTTCTCGACCTACCACCAAAACACAGCCCATCGTAAGTCAAGATATACGAGCAGACTTGATTTTAGAGCCATTTTTAAAATGCTCACAAAGCGAGTCACTGTGGATCATGTGGTCGTTAAGCAATTCAGCATATCTAATGGGCATTTTTTTTTACCATTTTCTCCTGGGAGATTAAATTAGCAACAGTTGAAGAGCACAGGTTCCATCTCTGAGGTTATTGCTTAACTTGCTGGGACTTATGAGTGTTGCAATATGGCAGCATCTGAAGGGCCAGAAGTTTCAACATTATCACTATGCAGGTAGTCCTCGCTTTGTGTGCCTGATTTGTATCTTGTAATTCCTTCATCTCCAATTCCTCCGATTTCAAGGAATGGGAGAAGAATAACAATAGGTCACATACATGTGAGTAAAGATGGTAGCTATAAGCACCCTATGCAAACAGTCTGGAGTATTCCTATTGTGTGCCTGCTTACTCTCTTGCGATTCCTTCCCCTCCAATCTCACCACTCTGCAAGAGGTAAGAAACAAATCGGTCAGATATAGGAAAGCTTGCCTACAGAATTCCCCCCCAGTCTCTCATAGAACAGAGATTGGAAAAGAAGAATATAGTTTAATTCTTTTCTTTTAATAATCCTAGCACGGAGGTGAGCATTCAAAGGCAGGGAGGGGTTAGGAAGTAAATAAAAGCAGAAAATGAAATTGATTAGTCTTGCCAGTTTTAAGCCAGCTATCCCAGTATTCCAAAGGCAGGGAATTGGGAGAAAAGGAAAAGCACAGTTGTAGTCATATGATTTTCTACTTAGTGTCATTTACCACAGAGCTGTTGATCCCAACTGTGGTTGTCAAACAAAGATGACCAGTATATATTGTATATACACATACATTTTCTCTTTTCTGATAATCTTAGGGAACTCTTTGGAAAATGTTTATTCCATTTTTGATCATGTCACTGACACATTATATTAAAATGAGAACTCATGCACATGGGCTGGACATGCAACTAATCAAGATTGGGTAATCACCATACATGACTTTTAATTTCACATATATCCATAGAACTATAGTTTAAAAATTATGCCAATATATGGCTTCTGTCAACCATTATTAATAAGCCATACATCATTGAAGCTGAATCCAGTTTACAGCATTAAGATTAAAATTCATATTTTACTAGCTCTTGCATGTGTACTTCTAATCTACATCTTCTTGTATGTCCCCAAATTTAGCACAATGCTGGAAGAATTGTTGCAAGCTTTCAATATTTAATAATGCTTAAAGTTAAGCTGATCTTGTTGATCAAAAAATAGGAAGTAAGAAAAAAACATAAGGAGGAGGTTGGTATGTAATCCATATCTATACATGGCCTGATGAAAATCCATTAATTGTAGGTTTTAAACAGGTTAAAATTAGTGTCAACATTCTCCCATTCCTGGGTGGAAAGAAGCAAGCAAATGTTTGTAAATTCTCCATTTTTGGAAATACATCTTTCAATTATTATTAGTTAATTTATTACTATTATAGTCTTTTAAACAGCATGTCCTTTTGCCAAAAAAGCAAAACAGCATGAAAATCAACATCCCAAAACATTTCCTTACCTGGAAGTTTAGTTTCATTTCTTCAGATATAACTTGATACCCAGATCCACAGCTACAGTTCTGAACCCCAATAGGACAAAGTTTGTTTCAAAAATTCCAAATAACTATTTGCCTGCAAAAAGTATAAACTTAAGCAGATATTAAGCAAGTTTCTAAGATGAATCATAAATTGTATACGAACAATCATGGTAGTTGACATGGATATCAACCTTCATCTAACAGGTTTTTTTTCTATATACCATAGTTACCTAATGAATCAAGTACAGGTAGTCCTCAACTTACAACAGTTTGTTAATGACCATTCAAGATTACAATGGCACCGAAAAAAAGTGACTAATGGCCATTTTTCATACTTACAACCATGGAAGCATCCTCATGGTCACATGATCACAATTCAGACAGTTAAGCAACTGACTGATATTGGAGTGTCCTGGCGTCATTTGATCACTGTTTGCAACCTTCTGACAAGCAAAGTCAATGGGAAAGCCAGATTCACTTAACAACTGTGTTACTAACTTAACAACTGTAGTGATTCACTTACCAACTGTGGCAAGAAAGGTTGTAAAATGGGGCAAAATTCACTTAACAAATGTTTCACTTAGCAACAGAAATTTTGGGCTTGATTGTGGTCATACATCAAGGACTAACTGTGTACTTCCTTCAGATGATTAATTATGAATGGGAAGAAGGGGAGAAAGAATTGATTATTGCATCATCATCATCATCATCATCATCATCATCATCATCATCATAATAATAATAATAATAATAATAATAATAATAATAATAATAATAAGGGACTGTTGAAAACAAATGGAGTAATAATGCAAATGACTGCAGTTATTACCGGTGAAAATGTTTTTGAACCTTAGCCAATGCTTAGAAGGAGCTGTTTGCCTGTTAAATTTTAATCCCTGCTTAATACCGAAATAGGACTTCTGTCTTCTTTTCTTCTTCCCTGCTCGCTTTCCTTTGCCTGTTGCTAAAAATGCATTTTTCCTCTTGGTTCCCCCCACCATACCTGCTAAAAGGAGGAAGGGGCTTGTGTATCTGTGTATCTATACAAGAGACCAGTTTGTGTTTGATAGAGGTAACGGCTATCTGGATAAGACACTAATATGTATTTGATCAGTTTCATGCACTAGACTAGGTTTATGCAGATAAATCTCGAAGAACACTGATCACTGCGTATTCCATTTGGGGAAGGAATTAAAATCTAGCAAAAGTTAGTGTATCTAAAATGCAGGGAATGCACACCTCACTCTAATCACTTCTAGAGGGACACAAAACCCCACAAAATAGCTTTCCAGAAGGTAAGAGTGGAGAAAAAATGAAATCAATAAAAATCACCACGTACTTTTTAATTATGTCCCATGAATGGGGTTCTTATCTACAAATTATGTGACCTTAACCCTAGTTGGATTCTGTTTGTTTTCATTTCTTTGCTGCCGGGAAGTCTGAACATTTTCTAAAGCCCCATCCAAAGGATGACCATTATATCAATGGATATGATGGTTTGGTCTAATGGTTTATAAATCCAGACATGACAGCAAATGTAAATTACTGTAAGCCAGTGGTTCTCAAGCTGTGGTCCATGGACTCCTGGGGGAGGGTGTCGCAATGTCATCACAGGGGGTCTGCAAAGGCTTGAAGAAATGTTATGATTTAAATCTTAAGTTAACTCTTGGTAGTCCATGTCCATGGTCCGTGGCCACAAAAGGTATTCAAAAGGGGTCCATGGTGAAGAAAAGGTTGAGAAACACTGCTATAAGCTATACTTTGCCATCTCAAATGGTTGCTTCAAAAAGCTTCAAAGACACCTCAACGCATAGGCAACCTAACCTTTTTAACAAACCATCGTTTCATAATGCATGTAACCAGACAATGAATTATTAGGAATTTTACAGAAAAAGTAAATTAAGCGACTTAAAATTACAGTACAAAGTGAGGAATCTAAATCACCATCTTACAAAATGTTTTTCAGAAATTTCCATGTGCATTCAACGTTCTGCTAATTTTAATAAAAGCTTCCCAAAATGAAGGCACTTACCATTTAAATGCAGAATATATAATTTAATCTAATGCCAGGAAACCTGCATGAAATATAACTATTTTGAATATGTGCCTGAAAAACATTTTTAAAGATTAGTAATGACCAATTTAAATATATTAAGGTTGAGTTTGAAATCACATATATACCATGTTTTCCCCAAAATAAGACCCGGTTTTACATATTTTTTTGCCTCCAAAAGAGGCACTAGGTCTTATTTTCGGGGGATGTCTTAGGACTGCCGCAGTCAGGCCTCCTACATCCCGACATCTGCTGCGTCGTTGCTTAACTTTTTCAGTGGCCACTTGCCACCACTTGTGGCTGGATGCCATGTGGCGCATTGCACTGTTGCCGCTGCTCGCAGCAGGAGGCCGCATGGTGCTTCATGCCATTGCCTCCGCTCATGGCAAGAAGCCACGCAATGCTTTGGACTGTTTCTGCTGCTCGTGGCAAGAAGCCGCACGGCGCTTCGGGCCATTTCCACTGCTCTCAGGAGGAAGCTGCATGGTGCTTCACACCATTGCCGCCGCTCACAGCAGAAAGTCACGCAGCACTTCGGGCTATTGTTGCTGCTTGCGGCAGGATGCGTGGTACTTTGGGCCGGTAGCAACGCCGTGAGCGGCGGCAATGGCATAAAGCACCATGCGGCCTCCTGCCACAAGCACAGCAACGACCGAAAGCCCCATGCAAGCAGCGGCATTGGTGTGATGAACCACGCAGCGTGACAAGTGTTGGGGCATGGGAGGCCAGGCTGCGGCAGTCCTACCAATAAGGTAAACAGGTGTGGGGCGCGTGGGGCAGCTCCACTCACACCTCGATTTTTAGGTGTGCGTCTCGCCCCAAAACTAGGGCTTACTTTTGGGGTAGGGCTTATATTAGGTCCACCCCCAAAAATCAAGCTAGATCTTACTTTCAGGTTAGGGCTTGCTTTTGGGGAAACATGGTATCTTGTCAATAGAGTTAGAAAGTTGTTAAATATCATAATCACAGTAGCTTAGTTTTTTTCTCTCTCCTTATTGATTATCCAGAAAATTATCAGGCTAATCCAGAGTCAATTTATCTTTTTTAAAAAATGAACTAAAGAAGTTCTCCTTAAAAAGTTTATTTAGTTTTATTTATCTGATCACAAATACTGAGATTTTAATTTTCTTGAAATATTATATTATTACAATGCCAGCAGCATCTTCTGCTATGATAGCTTGGGATAAACGCAGTGGTGTGATGATAAATGTATAACAACTGGCTCTGCTGACTTCAGTCATCATTACCAGGCTAGATGGTGAGATGCCACATAGCTGATCAACATGGTAGGTGCCATTGGTCAGTTCTGTTCTCAACTGGTTTGCAAAATTCCTGAAAATTTAAAAATTGGCCACTGTAAACTGGCTCCAGCACATGGGTGGGCAGATGACTCATCAGGGTGAAATCTTTATATAAATAAAAATGTAAATGTTTGTTTGTTCAAAATCTTAAATCTCCTAAAGTTCTTCACTGATTGCTTTGAAATTTTGACACAACGTTGCATTCGAATACGCACATGTTTTTATATAACTACTATTATATAGATGTCACACCTGTGACAGGTAAAAACATGTTTTTTGAAAAACAGTGCCATCTGTTGGACATAAATTTAACCAGACTGAGCCACAGCAACGCGTGGCCGGGTACAGCTAGTATGAAATAAAATCCTTAAAAGTATATACTGCTGATCAGTGCTTTTTTGTATAAAAAAAAAGGTGCCGGAACTCACACACGTCATACAACCTGCCTTGCCTACCCTACAAGGTTCCATCCAAAAATGGTGCTGGAACTCCGTTCTGGGCGTTCTATGAGAAAAAAAGCCCTGCTGCTGATGTGATTGTGGAGAAAACTGAGAATAGAACATTCATAAACAATTAAGAAATAATGGGTAAGTTAGTTGACAGTTGATCTCACAAAAGGCAACTTAGCTTTGCTGTCAAAAAACCTAGGAAGGAGCATATTAAATCATTTAGAGATGCTGCCTTAATTAGTTCAGTATAAATAAGAATTGGAAATTTTGATTATGGTTTCCAAGATTTTAATCTGCCTGAAAGTAGTGTAGTGCAGTGCTGGTACAGTACAGTATTCTTAATCCTGTTCAACTTAATGGGGTTAGATAGCTGACTCTTGAGAAGCGTTCTTCAAAATCTAAAATAGGCAATCTGCCATCTGTGTTGAAAACTCTTTTTGTCTGACATACAAAGGTTGCAAGAAGTGTGTTACTAAAAATCAACAGGATGTTGCCAAACATTGGTTGTGCAGTTTTCCCTCTGTTTTAGGTGGAAAAATCAGAATAAGGTGGGTCTTCATAGACTTATTACACTTCAAACTCCTCTCTTGCCAATGTGGTATTATTAAATCATTTCCACCTGCTAAAAGTATTAAAATGCCCAGAACAGTTGTAAGCAACTAAACACTGGGGGGCAGTTTACACAGATTTGCTTTTTTCCTTATTCCTTAACCAGTCTTAAAATGAATTTAGAACATTATTAATAATGAGCCCAAACCAAAAGGAATAGTTTGCATATGTATAGTATAGTGTGTGGAGTACTGCGTATAATACACAGCTAAGGGATCTTTTGAAGATCACTGCAAAATTTCTTATTTCACTTAGTTTTGAAAGCAAACTATTTAATTGTTTTACTATGGAGAAAATGAGAGCCAATTTAGTCTTGTGGTTAAGGCACTAGGCTAGAAACCAGGAGACCGTGAGTTCAAGTTCTGTCATAGCTATAAAAGACGGCTGGGTGACTTTGGGCCAGTCACTGTCTCTCAGCCCAATTGTGGTTGTGGTAGTGGTGAAAATGGGAGAAAGAAGGTGTGTTGGATATGTTTGCTGCCTTGAAATATTTGTAAACGTAATAAAGGTGGGGTAAATAAATGGCTAAACAAATACTAGCCTCATCTTTTGACTTTTTATCATATTGTAAGCTGCCCAGAGTGTCTGTATTGGGAGATGGGTGGCATGGATGGAGAGATAGGATATGAAGGGCATACAAATTTAATAAATACATAAATGGCTGCTCTTTTTATTTTTTATTTTTTTACTTACCTTACATTTATGTTCTAGTCTATCCTCTACTTGTAATCTGAGAATGAGCAAGCTAGAGATTTAAAAATATAAGACGGGATATTCTTCTGGTAGAGACAAACGACAACTGATTTTCACGCCTAATGAAAATAAGTTCTAGGTAGATGCCAGCTCAGTGGTGTAATATCTATGCCAGTGATGGCAAACCTTTTAGAGACCGAGTGCCCAAACTGCCACCCAAAACTCACTTATGCATCGTTGGGTGCCGGGTGGGCGTGGCCCATTGGGTGGGTGTGGCCCATTGGATGGGCGTGGCTGCAGTGATAACAGCAGACTGGGTGGGACTAAAAAGTTCAATCAATCAATTCCAACTTTGCAAGATCTTTTTTTTTCCCGCAAGAAGTTGAAATTTAACCTTTTTTTTGTACACGGCGGTGGAGGCCTAAAGCGAAAAGGTTTTATAAAACCCAGCTAAAGGCCTAGGACTGGGGTGACGGCACGCGTGCCCACAGAGAGGAGTGTTGCCTCTGGCACCCTTGCCATAGGTTCGCCACCACTGATCTATGCTGTGTATGTAGAAAGCCAGCAATCGCTGAATCTGCTATTCCCCATTCCACTGATTTTAGGAAGCTGCTGCCAAAAGAAAAAGTCTGACAAGATGGGAACACAATATGATTCTATCCAAAACTCTCTAATATGTCACCTATCAAAAAAAAGAACCATAATTTCTATCAGCTGAGAGAATCCTTCAGTGGTACAATCCAAGAAGTGTTCTCCTCTACTGGTACAGAAAAAGATTGCCAAATTCTTGTGTAGAAAAACTGTTTCCATGGCCTTCATTTAAACTTGGTTCTTTTAGATAAGGTAAACTCTCACCAGTGAACCCAAAGGTGCTCTTTCACAAGGCAACTGGGCTTCCTTGATTTTTTTTTTGAAGACGTTTCACTTCTCAGCCCAGAGCTGAAGAAGCTTCTTGGCTGCGAAGAGAATCGTCTTCAAAGAGAAAAACAAGTAAGTCCATTTGCCTTGTGAAAAAGCACCTTTGAGATAACTGTGACCTGGATGACTGAGAATCTCCATAGACTCTCACCTCTTTAGAAAAAGATGAGAAACTCTGTTCTAAGAGGATTAATAAAATACAGAAAAGGAGGGATGATAGCTCAAGCATTAGATAAAGTTGATTACGGTCATAGACTAGCATAGTGGTGGTGAACCTATGGCACGAGTGCCAGAGGCGGCACTCGGAGCCCTCTCTGTGGGCACACATGCCGTTGCCCCAGCCTTGCCTCCCCCGCAGCCCCTCCTCTCCAGCAGCCCTCCTGAAGGAGACTCGTCCTCAAGCGTGGCTCACATGGAGCAGCGCAGCCAAGGACATGGCAGCCAGGCAGGGTAGACAAGACTCTGCCCTCACACCCATCATGCAGTTGATACTGCAGGGTGCGGGCAGAGAGTATAGCCGCCATAGCACTGCTGGACTGCCTGGGCGATCTGCAGCGGGCCCTGGAGGCAGTGAGTGGTCCTGTGGGCAGGCGGAACGGGGGATGAGGGGGCAGAACGGGGCGGGGCCACTTTTTGGGCACTCGGTCTCTAAAAGGTTTGCCATCACTGGACTAGCATAATTAGCTCAGTGGGAAAATCTTCTCTTTTGTACTCAGAAATTCCCTGGTGTTACTAGGTAGAAGTCCCATTGCTAACTATAGGGGGCAGTGCTCATCTCCATTTCAAGGCCATTGAAACAGCGCTGTCCAAAGACATTTCCATGGTCATATGGCCAGCATGACATCATGGAGTGTTGTTATCTTCCCATCGAAGTGGTACCTATTTATCTACTTGCATTTAAAGCTTTCGAACTGCTAGGTTGGCAGGAGCTGGGGTGAGGATGGGAGTTCACCCTGTTGCATGGAGCTCGGGTCTTGAACCCGGGCTGCCAGCTTTCCAGCCGCCAAGCCCAGTGTCTTAACCACTGAGCCACCGTGCCATCCCAATAGATAGTGAAGGGAAGGGGAAAAAAAAACCCAATCTGAAACTCAGGAGAAATTACATTTCTGTCAACTTTGTTAATAACCTAGATTTGGAATAAGGCATAATCGTATTTGACAGTTTATTTCCTTTTCTATTCAGTGTTTATGCCAAATGGATCCTTCTCCTGAAAGTTACAAAGAGTCAAAGTAAGAAACAGAAGTGCCACGAACACCTTCCATATTCTTGTAGTCATGTACACTCCACTGGAGCTCATCCATCCGCCCTGACACAAAGCTTTGCATTGCAATCTGTACTGCGGATTAGGTCATTCCAGATCAAAGCTATAATGTGGGGTGAGGAAGAAAGAAGATGGCCTTTGTTAACTCTCAAAGTTACAAGAAAGCAACTTTAAGGCTTCTGGCATTGGCTGGAAGCCAAAAGTTGAAGTCCTCTACATCTAAGCCTTGTGGGGGGCTGCTTTTCATTTTGGCTGGCATGGAAATTGACAAGGAGAAAACGGAAAAGAAGAAAGACTGAAGACAAGAAGATACACAACCTATTGTTTCCATGCTGTGTGTAATGAAGCCCTGCCATTTCTACATAGTTCTGTGTTGGGCAGGAATGGGGACTGGAAGGAGAGGGAATTGAAGAGAATGCAGGATATAGGCTATGTGTGTGTGTATATGTGTGTGTGACACACACACAGAGTAAACCAAGAAGCTACAGGCTCCGGGGACAATTGATTATGTAAATTACATCACTTGTTTGAATTGGTTGCTGTTCTCTTCTAAATATTTCCTTACTTGATTCATGTTCAATGATCTTAGAACATTCCTACGTACATTAAAATTATCTTTGACGTTTGCAAATTCTAATGTGATGGTCTCCTTTAGATCATCAATTTGGCTTATAGGGTATGTCCTGTATACTGCTAATTTATTAAGAATCATCTTCTGTATAATTTCTTTTTACTTTCCTGTAGCTGCAGTATACTGGCAATAGAAATACACTTAATTTACAGGCTAATTAAAAGCTACCCCTACCCATTAATTAGGAAGATTTGAGATACTAACCTACTGATTAAATGTTAAAGTTCTTCTTCTGCTTACGATAAATAAGCAATAGCGAGGAAGCTGTGTAGTTGCGTATGTGTATGTGCACAGTTGATGCATATATAAATCAGGAGACCGAAAAACATTACAATTTAATCCGGTTTAGAAAGGAAATCCTTTTACACTGTCAGAACCTAACACATTATTGTGAAATTCTTTCTTCATGAAAATGGAAAACTGACTGGCAGAAAAAACTCTAGGCAGAGAGAGAGAAAAAAATGCTAAATTCTCTTTTTTAAATTTCTAAGCCCATGAGCCAAGAAGGGTGTTAAATGTACCATCACCGCTTGAAGTGGCACATAAAACTTTGTTTTAATAAAGGACAAAAAGCTCAAGTTGAAAGACGAGAGAGCTATATGAATAGTGTGAAGTTTGTTAAGTCTTAAGAAAGGAACAAATAAGCTGGCACTCAGTCAGCTGTTGATATGATCTGCAGCTTGAACAATCCCATATTTTACCTCACTTTGATAATCTTACATCAGAGCTGATATCCAGACCCCTATTCAATTGAGGCTTCTAAAAGAAAATTCTAAAATCTGTTTAATATACAGTGTTCCCCACATCAGAGGTAACATTTATTCAGCAGATTTAGAGCATTATACGTAATGTGAATTTTCTAGGCTTGTCCAGTTAGAATTGTTAACCTACAATCAGAAATGGTTAACATTTCAAAAGTTATCATCAGCAATCGTACCAGGTTGTATTTAGTTGATTATGTCAGCAGCCACTGAGGAACTGACGATTCAGATGAAATATAATTTTCTCAATTAAGGCTTAATGGACAACACCATGTACAATGACTGAAAACCTATATGGCTCATTGGAAATTCTCAAAATAGTGACATTTCCAAAATTCTAACTCATAACGGTAACAATGATTTTCAATTCAATCAGATGTCAAATGCTTTGCAAACCCTGCTTAAAAATTACTTGCTCAGCATAAACAACTGTGCACCTGAACTCCAATCTAGGGTAAGACCAAGGTGGGACACCTGAAATCTCCCTTGGCACCATATAAAGAGGATAGTTCTGAATATAAACTGTTTTTTTCTGGGGGGCATTGAGGAAATTTAAGGATAAAATTCAATAAAATCTTAAAGTTACTAGGCAGGATCTACTGAATTCCCATGCAAAACAGAAAGTATAACTGTGCCCCTAGGCCAGGGGTAGGCAACCTTGGCTCTTTTATGACTCGTGGACTTCAACTCCCAGAATTCCTGAGCCAGCCAAGGGAGTTGAAGTCCAAGCTGGCTCAGGAATTCTGGGAGTTGAAGTCCACGAGTCATAAAAGAGCCAAGGTTGCCTACCCCCGCCCTAGGCTGAAAATAATGCCCAAACCTGGTTAAAGCTGATGAAGTCAACATGTAGAGTTTAAATTGGATGCTTACATCCATAGCTCATTTCCTTAAAAATTGTGCGGTATTTTATCGCACGTCATTATAAAGTCACAGATTGCTTACTAAGTTTCTTATTGCAATTGGCAGCAGAAATTCAGTTGATTAGGTCCATGGGTTTGGTTCAGGGAATACCTATGGTGGGGAAAACATTTGGGAAGTTACGTTAACCAGCGAATTCATTAACCAAGTAAGAATATAGCCAGATTTCCCTAGATTCATGCCAAGCCTTATGTTTCTGCCAATCCAGAATACAGTATAGAGAATGCAAGCCAAATTGTTAAGTCAGCCTTTGTCTAACAGTAGCTTGCAAACTGCTTTCATGGGATATATTCTGCCCAAATGTATTTTCCTCTGAAGGAAAGGAAACAAAAACTTTGATCCCAGGTTGTACATTTCCAGGAGCTCACAACTGTTGAGTGAGTTGCGCATATGGAGGTCTATGATGTAAGCATGAGTAGGATACTGAATCATTATGTAATAAATGAGGATTCTACCATTAGAAGTTACATCTCGGGGAGGAGAGAATGAAACCTGATCATCTGGAAGTAAATTTTCTCATTCACTCCATTGCTAAAATCTACCAGATGATTGATGTGAATTGAGGTCTCTTAACCTTGTATTTCCTAAAAATAACTCCCTCAAACAAGAAATTTTGCTTGCTCTTCTGCTCTTCAGAGAAAATCACTAGGCATCCAAATTATATAGATGACATTAGATAAAAAGTTGACCGTTTAAAGAAAAAGCTTTCCCCAAACTTTTTGTCCTTTCATTCTTTTAAAAGCTTGCATTTATACTTTTTGATCTTTACTCTGCAGACAATTGTTTTAGCTTTCATTCCATGGTTTTTAAGTTCCATTTGAGGAATTACCTCCCAACCTTTGGGGATTCAGCTACCTGTCAACCAAATATGTACAGAAATGCAAACTACAACATCAGTACCATTAATTTCATGGCATATGATGCTTCTCCTGTCCAATTCTAGGACAAGTGTCCGATACAGGACACAGTGCTCATCTCCATTTCTTGGCCGAGGGAGCCAGCATTGTCCGAAGACAATTTCTGTGGTCATGTGGCCAACATGGCTATATGCCAAAGGCACATGGAAGCTGTTACCTTCCCATCGAAGTGCTACCTATTAATCTACTTGCATTTGCATTTGCTTTCAAAGTGCTGGGCGGCAGGAGCTGGAGCAAGTAACAGGAGCTCATCCCATTGTGCGGAGCTCAGGTCTCAAACCCAGGCTGTCAGTTCTCCAGCTGACAAGCTCAGTGTCTTTAACCGCTGAGCTATTGTGCTTCCGATTATCGTGATGCAATTTCATAGATGCTTGGTTATGTAACCTACGTGTAATTTATAGATTCCTGTACAAGACATCCTGGAATCTCATTGTAGTTTGTAAACCTTTCTAACTTTTTAAAATTCCACTATACAGTAAAAGCAGTGGGGGGAACTTTTTTGGATTTTTTGGGGACTCTTATGAGGTTAAGACACAATTTCACTTTTGGAATGAAAACACTGCTCCAAATCATGGAGAGGAGAATGCACATTCAAAACCTATGTTAAGGCTTGCCTGTACCTGTTTTAAGTGAAAACCAACATCCTTAATTTTATAGATGTACTGAATGTACTATGTTGCAAATTTCTGCAAAAACCCAGCTAGTACCATGACTTCTATCACAATAGAAGAGATCACAATAGGACAATGGTGGTGAACCTATGGCATGGGTGCCAGAGGCGGCACTCGGAGCCCTCTCTGTGGGCACACGTGCCATTGCCCCAGCCTTGCCTCCCCCCGTGACTCCCCCCTCTCCAGCAGCCCCCCTGAAGGAGAGTCGTCCCTGAGCGTGGCCCACCCGGAGCAGCGCAGCCAAGGACATGGCAGCCAGGCAGCGTAGACAAGACTCTGCCCTCATACCCCATCATGCACAGTTGATGCTGCGCAGCACGGGCAGAGGGCGTGACCGCCATAGCGCTGCTGGGCTGCCTGGGCTATCTGCGACGGGCCCTGGAGGTGGTGAGTGGCCCTGCGGGCAGGCAGGGCGGGGGATGGGGGGTGGAGTAGGGGGTAGAGCAGGGCGGGGCCAGTTTTTGGGCACTCGGTCTCTAAAAGGTTCACCATCACTGCAATAGGAATTTACCTAGAACAAAATGGCTGGAAAGGAAGCTCCTTTACTCAAGTTCTTTTATCTCAATCATCAAAGTTGAATTAGGGTGCATTTTCACTTTGTATATACAAAACATCTGAGCATGAGGAATAGAAAATATTTCTGGGATAATTAATAATTATCCCTATCTCAAATGAATTTTGAACATAGCGAGTTCCGCTTTAAATTCAGTGCATATAAAGTTCTATTTCATATAACCCTTCATTAAGATAATTTATCCCTTAAAGTCTTTTCTCTCCATATGGAAAGATAATTTCTATGATTTTCATAATTAATTAAAAGTAAATACAGTTTGGAGTTAATCTAGGTTGCAGAAATAGGCAAATTCTGGATTCTAACATTTTCTCCATTGGCAGACTCTTTCCAGGTTGAGCTTTCTTATTCTTATCAGCGATATGCAAAATTTTGTTTTTCTCACAAGGGTCAGAGTTACACAATCTATGTAAACCGATGCCATCTTCAATAAAAGCTTAATTTCTTAGTGTCATCCATCAACACTGGATGCCAACCAATGAGCAGACAAGAATGCAGGTTGCGCCATTGTGCTCTTGGAATGAGGCGAATGTGGGTCAGAAAATGAAAAATAAAAAGGATGTTTTACATTCGCTAAACAGTTGAGTTTAAGGTTGCTGTTTTTATTTTAACAGCTGCCAAACTGATACACTTCACAAACTTAATCAATTGACTTTTTCATTATAATCTGAAGAAGAGATCATATCTATTTTAAGCTAGTTCTTTTAGAATGGTATATATCAGGGGTGTCAAACTGATGGCCCGCGGGCCGGACGCGTCACGAGGAAACTGCGTCCACCCCATTGCCGGCAATGGGGGAAAAGCTCTGATACGTCGCGTGACATCACGTGATGTCACGAGTTTGACATGTCTGGTATATATGTTTTTAATGCAAATCTGGTGAAGGGGCATCGAAAGCCGTTTAAGAGTGGGTGACATATACGTGGATAAAATGCATATAAATTAGAGCTGTCTGCTGGATTCTATGACTTGATCTGATATCCCTTGAAATGTTGCTCTTTCTTCATACAGGAGCCTCAAGTACTAATTCTTCACAAAATAATGCATCCTAGGAAAAAAAAGTTTTTTAAAATTTTCTTCTGCTATAGGATTACTGAATAGGAACACTGAGTAAAAAGCTTACCCTGCATGTAGGTATTAAGATTTGATATTGCACCAAGATGCTGTGGCATATCTAAGCCATTTAGATTTAGCTTTTGAGGGACGGCTCCTGCACTAGATAGTTTGAATTTAACTTAAAAACCTAGGGGAAAAAATAAACCGGGGGAAGTACGTTCAAAAGAAACATGAACTATTAAAAGACCTCTGCACCACAGGATTCTTTCCCTTCAACTTTTGTTTATTGATGTACTGAACATGAAAAAGTACAAAGGATCCAAACACAAAAGAAAACATGTACAGCCTCTTTTAAATACTCAACAGAATATATTTTTCTACTCCAACAGATGTGAATTAAGTCATACTGTACAACTTCAAATAAATACCAGCCTTACATTTTATTAAGTGCTCTGTTAAACAGTGTAAAGTGAAACCTGATAGACATGCCTTCTCCCCAATGCCTTTTGTTCTTGCTACCCTAGAATATAGTAGCAGAGAGTATAGCTACATTTTCCCCTCCCCACAATGGATCTCTTTATTGTTATTATTATTACTATTGTTCTTTTCCAAAGCAGAGTGTTTGTGTTAGTACAGAACAATTGCTCAACGCACCTCAAGTGAACGTCTTTCAGAAAGTCAATCAATTTGAACAGCATTGAATGGGGTCTAGCATGAACAATCGCTTTCACTTTAGCACTCTTCTTCCAACAGTATTATGTACTGTACTATACTGAAAATTTATAACTACGATTTTTTAAAAAAGAAATAATCAAAAAAAGCAACTGCAAAGATCATGTACAAGTATGTTATGCATAGCACATTGCTTGTTCTAAGGGGAAGCATGTGAGCATCTCAGTTTATACAAAAAGCAGGACGTAACTATATAGTTGTCAGGGCATCCCGGTGAAGGCACAGCAGCCTTCAGCTTTTTAAAAATTTATTATAAGCTAGATGCTAATCAGAAAATATTTGTACTTTTTTGACCTTAAATTTCTTCCATACATGGTAAAGACTTTATTATTTCCCCAAATAAGTGATTTTAAGCATCATACAAAGTTAAATTTCAATAGCATACAGGTATTTATGATTCTGGTATGAAAAATGTAAGGAATTTGTTCAAAACCTATGGTTATACTCATTTTTTTACCACAAACATATTTATAAACAAAAAAGTAGCATCACCATAAACAGCTGAAGCTAGACTATCTACAGACAAAATTTGCAACGTATCTGATCCACTGTAAATTCAAGTCCTCAGGACAACAAAAATGAATAAGCAGACCTCAAGTAACAATCTTAATGCCATTTACAAAGAAAAAAAAATACAAAAACATTTGAACATCACTTGGCATGTTAAGTAAAGAAAATAAAAAACCAGAAGAAAACTCGAAGTATTTAGCTGAAAAGAGGTTCATCAACAAAAGATCTTATTTACATTACACAAAGCTCAGGTGTTAGCCTTGAACGTAACTTTCAAAATACCTTCAAATATATCCAATGCAAGACTGTTTCTTCCTGGTCTGCCACTATGCAAACCATGTGCAAACATCTTTTTTTTTTTCTTTTAAGACAAAACAATTCTTCAAACAATACTGCAAGTACATCACTAAACACCATGAGCTCTATCTGAAGGGAATTCTATAGGAAGAACAGATTTTTCCCCCATCTCAGTTAATTTAAATTTCTTGCCTGCTCTTATATACTTTTAAATTTTCTTCTGTTTCAAAATCACAAGTTTAATGTGAGCCATCTATCACATAGTAACCAGGATGTTCAGAGATTGCACCAACGATTACAAAACCAAAACCAGCAGTGCTTTCTCCCAGTGATTCCATTTCTTGAGTAACAAAGATCTCTTAAAGAATTTCTACATCATAAATCGCTCTAAAGTGTTTTTCCCCCAACCACTGCAAATATCCTGGTAAGTTTTAAAAGCTCACTAGGTGTCATATGAAGAGATTTCTCAAAGTATTCAAGTCAAAATATTTGTTCCAGGACCTGTAAAAAGTTTCTCCAAATTTTCTCTTTTTTATAAAAATAGATGCTTTGTTTTTTTTTAAACCCACATCAAAGAGGCTCTTATCTCTTTGGCAAGGTACAGCTTTACGAAAAGTTCTCCATTAATCTTACAATAGGCTTTTATAATGCACCCCCCCCTTCCCCAACCCAAATCATAATTACAAAATAAATATTCTTAAACTTTATAAATAAAAATGTAAACTTCAAAACACTTCTTGAACAGACTAAACAGCAAGGCATTAAAGTGTAACTCAAACACAACATAAGGTTAACTAACTCAGGAATTTTAACACAAAGCCTCAATATCTACTCACAGGTTCAAGGCAGTCGTGTAAAAGAAAATTTCTTCCCTCAGCTCAAACATTTTTTAAAAGGTCCACCTTCTTCAAAGAAGGTAATAGAATGCATTGTGACAGGTAAAAACCCTGTACCTCTTGTCCATATTCAAACATAAGATATTTAAGAAGTTTAATTCAAATACTAGCAATAAAAAATCTTGCAATATTTCTTAGGATGCTAGTCTGTTATTCCCCCATCTCAACACTGACTTACAAAGACATTTACTAATGTATAAAGTTTCTTTTAACTTGCCTTTGTCGAATAGTTTTCAAATATAAATTGGGCTGAGGACACCTCATTAGGCTTTGTGCGTTTTGTTTGTTTTAAAGGAAACCTGCAAGACTCTGTCTCCAAGGCGGTATCCATTCAGGCTGGCTATTGCCATGGCGGCTTCGTCATAGTTTGTCATAGTCACAAATCCAAAACCTTTGCACTTGTTTGTGTTGAAGTCGCGGATAACCTTCACATTTGTCACGGCTCCGAAGGGTCCGAACATTTGCCACAGGATGCTCTCATCTGCATCAGGAGCTAAATTGTACACAAAAATGCACCATCCGGTTCCCGCATGTCCTGGGATATTGATCCCAGCCAAACTGGTCATTCCGTCAATGGTCATTGGAGAAAACCTGCTAATCAATGTAAAAAGGTAAAAAAAAAAAAAAGAGAGACAAAATACTTTTTTTAGAAAAAAACTTTTTCAAGATTAGAATGAAACCTATTTTTATATATCAACATGCTTTAAGAAACTTAAATCAAGTGCCTTTCTGCCTACATCTTGTGGATCAATTGTTTCTTCCTTTAAGTGTGCTTTTTTGTTACATTCTTTACAGACATATACAAAGGCAGTCTGGCGTAGTGGTTAAGATGCTGACCTAGAAACCAAGAGACTCCGAGTTCTAGTTCTGCCTTAGACATGAAAGCCAGGTGAGTGACTTTGGGCGAGTCTCCTTCAGCCCAACCCACCTCAGAGGGCAGTTGTGGGGAAAACAGGAGGAAGAAGGATTATTAAGTCTGTTTGCTACCTTGAGTTATTTATGAAGAAATGAAGGCAGGATAAAAATATTTTTTGTTTTTTAAAAAAGCACTTGATTAATGTTATAGTGTCATTTGACCAAAGGTATGTGCCACTTATGCGACTTGAAGAAAATACTAATTTACTGTGAACAATAAAATATAGTTCTCACGATGCCCTGTAGTAAGTCTTTCTCAAGTCAGATTATTCTGCTTTCTGCCTGGGCTGGGGGCAAGCTGACTAATTCAATTACTTTCAACCCTGACAGAAAAACAAATTATAGTCTGCTATGCGAAAGTCTAAGGAATATTTGTGATTGCCACGTTTGGAATGTGGTTAACCAAGGATCTTGAGAATTTGCTTTTTGTGCGTTGGGCATAATGCAAACAAAAAGATTATATAAAAGCCAAGTGGTTTGATTTTAACAACTAGCTTTGTTCAAAACTCTAGATCTATTACCAGATGAGTGGATTTCTCCCACCCCCCAAGATGGTTCCAAATCCCAGTTCTCCAGAGCATGGGCTGCAGAGGCTCTGTTGAAAGAATCCATCTACTAAAAATTCATGTTGTGCTTTTAGATGAGGGGTCTTCAAACAGTGTGCCTGGCTGAGGAATTCTAGGAATTGAAGTCACAAGTCATAAAAGGGCCAAGTTTGAAGACCCCTGTTTTAGACAGAACCAGACAGAAATCTCTATTGTTTTCACTAAGGACTGGCTAGTATTGTCTTCTTTTAAAAAGAGAAAGGAACAGTCAGATTTTTGCTTATAGTGCTAGTATATTCAATTTCAGGAATCCTTTGTTTAGTTCCTTTTTAAAAAAAACTTAGTAAAATACTAAGTCATCTTTGTGTAAAATATTTTTTTTCCAAAGGACAATTATATTAACAATGGTAAAAAAGTAAAAAGCACATTGTTGCCTTCAATTGTTCATATTCAGTCTTTATCGTGTTGCTTCACCATGCTCAACATTGCATTTAGCAAATTATTTAACACAACTGAACAGAAATTCAACAGGATTTGTTCAACAGGAAAAAAAATAGCTTCAAGATTTATGATATTACATCTAGCTTTTGGTGGGTGGCTATATAAATTTGTTAAGAGAAATAAATAAATTAACTTTTTTAGGTAATTCAACATACTTGATATGGTATCTTTAATGTTGCTCCATATCTGTATCTGCTTGTTGTACAGAAAGAAGGTGACAAAACAAAAAACAAAAACTGGTGGTGGCCTCTTAATTGTTAAAAGGTCCTTTAAGTATATAAGACCTCTGAATTCTTTCAAAGTGAAAGATAAATACAAAGGATTCCAAAATAAATCATTTAAATGGCAGGTAACTGGATGCCCTAAACAAGGCTAGAAAGCTGATAAAGGAAGTGATAAATGGAAATGAATCATTGTTTAACCTCTGTACATGCAAAAATCACTCAAGTTAAATCGAATACATGAAGAACCAATACTTTTAGTTCAAACAATAAGTTATTAGTAAAGTTAATTATGTATCTAACACAATTTGTCATTACCTCTTTACTCCGTAAGCCATATTGAGCAGATTGTCCAACCTGCAAAACACATTTAGCAAAGGTTTATTTAGCTTTTCAATATTTTACTTTATGTTATGTTGCTAGATTTTCTGAACTATACTGTGTATGCAAAATTGTAGTTGTGCAATGATAATCCACTGGCATTGCTTGAATTTTGCTGAAGAGATACTGCCCACAAATTCTCATAAATACAGCTTCACTTCAGTTGACATTAGATAATTATGTAAAAAAAGGCACTCAGGCTCAGCCTTTTAATTCTGGATGAGCAAGGCCATTAGGCATGTCTGAAGTGATACTATATACACATTAACATAGTTCAGATGCTATATTTAATATAGTGATCCTTTTAGGAATATATGAGCATCAAAGACTAAACAATTTTGTCAATATTTTCATGCCTTTCTCTGAAAACTCATTGGGATGAATGAATGAAAAGTATGTCTGTGTGTGCAAGAGACATTATTCTGCAGAAATTCTACTAGCAATTTTATTTGTCCAGCTTTTAGATTATGATTGTATGATTACAAACTTATCTTGATGCTCTGTACATTTTAAGATGTTAAGATTTAGCCTTGGTTAAATGCTAACTGCCAGAAACTGCAGCTATGTTAGAAATCTATCATTTCAGCATAAAGGAACAAAGGAATCCCAATTTTCTTTTTTTTTAAGTCTTAACCTTTGATTCATCACAAAGTATGAGCTTCTTACAAACCAAGTCGTTAGTTGTTTGCTCCAATGTAATGCAAATGATGCTTAAGGTAATGCTGGATTTAAATAATTGCTGAGAAATCAAAGCAAGTCAGGCTATAATATTAACTATATTCTATGACATTAACTTTTATAATATTAACTATATTCCTCAGTTAATTAAGGTGATTGTCTTTATGAGAAGAGGAGAACATATGCATATGCATTGCAAAACTGGCTCCCATATTTTCTTTTAAATTAACATCAAGAGATATTTTAGATGTGTCCCCGGTTCAGTATTTTCCCCACTTCCAGAAAAAACTACAATGTGCAACTTACAAGAGAATGCAAATATATGCAGCCTTTTGGAATGAAAAGAGCATCTGGAGTTGCAGTGCTTGGTTAGACTAGACCAGCAGCTCCCAACCTTTTCTATACCCTGGACCCCTAGAACGCTTCTGATATATTCTCGCACCCCTTACAAAAGTTCGACATAACGGCAATGAATTATGCACATACACTATAATTTTGAAAACCCAAGTTTTCGCACCCCCTGGAATATTATCTTGCACCTCCAGGGCGTTGGGATCAGCCCCAGTTGGGAACCCCTGGAGTAGACTGTGGGCTGTTATATTTAAAGTTGCTGCTAATTTTTCTTTTGTCTAAACTTTGTATGCTTCAACTGTTATTGTCCTTTAAAACACCCTTATTGGGGGGGGGGGGTTTACATCAGAAGGAAATACTGCAGTTCAACGATCTGTCAGTATCCTGATTCTGAGACTCAGAAGCATAAGTAAGCAATCTAGTTTACGATAATCGAGTGGGCAATGCCAAAAGTTTTATTATATAAACCGAAACCTTTTCTTCATGAACACTCACACGGATGCTGAGTCATTGCTTTCAAAACTAGAACAGCTTTAGCTGTGACATAAAATGTGGTGACTTGAAATTCCTAGAATATTGGATATTAAAAAAATATGGTAGGTACATTCAAACAATTCTCCTCATTTAGGAATCTTATCTTCATTTTTATTTCTGGCTACAGTCTTCCAAATGATAAAGAAATTGTATCAAGACCTCAAATATCTTGATATGGCATTATTCCACCCCAAGCTATGCTTACCATGTGGTCATCACCACCTTCACCATTCCAGAAAAGAATTCACATATCTAAGAGATGTAAAATGATTTAAAATCATTTTGACTGGGGACGGGGGGACGGGGAGGAAGAGATAATCTAATATTAAGATTGTTCCATATTATTTATCAACTGATCACTGACACAAACCAAAATTTCCTTTGTTTAAAGAATAATGGGGAGAAACAAATATGGAATATTTTAGCTTACTTTTCAGTCAACCATATATGACATGATTTTTGCAGTTAAACCTCCTAATAACAAATTCCAAATTTGGGTATAACTTCTGCAATCTTCAGATATTGATAATTAGGTATGATTTATTTTACTTAATTAGAGGCAAATGTAGAGCCCAATAAAACACTGTCTTATTTTTATAACAGGTTATTTTGGTCGGTCATTAAAAGTCTTCCATTCCCTAAAACTAAAATACGTTGTTAATTATGAATTAACAATTGCATGAAAGGGAGAGAAGGCCACTGATGATGGAGACAGTTTCTTTTCTTTTTTAGAGTTGATTGAAAAATGTGTGAGAAGTACTGATATTCATTAATGGCCTGTGTGTTTTACAGATTTCCAAACCACGTTGTAAATAGATAGGTTTATTTGAAAATTCATGTTTCAGATAATACTTGCACATAAACCAGCTCAAAAAATGTCCATAAGATGATACTCAAATTATTTATTGAATGCACCAGAAATATGTATTTTACCAGTTTAGGGTCAAAGATGCAAATTATAACAATCAGATAACTGGCAATATTTATGGTTTTAATGTAAATTCTAATAATTACCAATTTCACCTGGGATTGTTGGCATGTGAACTCAAGTCTTTCAACAAGTTGAATACAAAATATCACACATTTAGATTCCTCTAGAGTCTAGAGAATAAAGAATGGGAAGATGGAATACTCTTTTGAATTACTGTATTGTAATTCTTTTAAGACCAAGTCTTTACCTCTTACACTATTTTAGTGAGGATAGAGCATTATTTTGCTTTAACAATAGCACTGCTTCCATTTAATTACTTCCACTTTCATGAGCTTTATTGTAAAATATACAGCTTCTAACAAAACTGTCAATTTACTTCCATTACCAAGTAGTTAAGAATTGTATAGAAGTTGCCATTAAAACAGTCTCCATCTATCTATCTTTGATTGTGAATAACAGTGGCCAATAATTTGAATCCAACCATCTCTATATCCGGGATGTTAAGCAAGTAGTAGTGACTGAACAGCAAACCAGCACAGATGAAATATGAATTAACATTTTTTTAAAAAAATACGTATAATGGTAGCTCCATTAAAAAATCACAGACTGACTTGCAGGTTTCAGTTGCTCCTGCATTTCCAAATCAGATCCAGGCAGGAAAATGTACAGATTTTTTTTTTTAAAAAATTATGTTTGTACAAGTGTATATATTAATTTGTTTCCCAATGTGAAATAAGGAACATGAAAACAATAGCATTTTTCAATGTCATATGTTTAGAAGTGGAATCTAGTCAGACATTAAAATGCTGCTTTGGTTGTTGCACATAATTAGCCTGCTAAGATTAGCTGACATTTCGGCATCTTTATGCAGCTGCAGATAGATATGCAATGGCATGAGTTAAAACCTCTGATTTAATATTATTGGTTTCTGTAACTCAGAATGAGCTTTTCACAGGACTGGATTCAGGACTAGCTCTGCTCCTTCTCTTAAATTCCCTAGAAGGAGCTTAACATTCTGACCCCCCCCCCCAAAAAGTGATGAAATTTCCTTGTCTTTTTGTCAGGAAATAAAATAAATGTAATATAAAGCTCCAGTAATGAAACACTGGAAAATACTCCCAAAGTAGGGGGAATAACAAAAGAATAACAAATTTCAGCGCTGTGCCCTCTGACTTCCTTGCATTATTGCTCCCCTGTTCATTGTCATTCTCAATAGTAATTTCCCAAAAAACATCTCTGCCCACAAAAAAGGTTAGCTCTCCTGCCAAAGCTAACCTGAACCACAGCTTTATTAAACTATCAACACTCTCGATAGGAATCCTCTCCAAGGAATCATTTTCCTTTACTAGAAGAGACCAAGTAAGCAGCATAGAACAACATATTCTATCAAGCATTTTAGTGATTGTC
Source organism: Protobothrops mucrosquamatus (assembly GCF_001527695.2). Taxonomy (NCBI): domain Eukaryota; kingdom Metazoa; phylum Chordata; class Lepidosauria; order Squamata; family Viperidae; genus Protobothrops; species Protobothrops mucrosquamatus. The sequence goes on from NW_015386821.1 coordinate 359,812, forward strand.
CTCGCCATGCTGGTGGAAGACCTAGAAGGCCCAAAGTCTGAAATAGCAATAGCACTTAGATTTATATAGAGCTTTACAGCCCTCTCTAAGCAGTTTACAGAGTCAGCATATTGCCCTCAACAAACTGGGTCCTCATTTTACCGATCTCAGAAGGATGGAAGGCTGAGTCAACCTTGAGCCAGTGAGAATCGAACTGCCAAACTGCTGGCAGCCAGCAGTCAGCCGAAGTAGCCTGCAGTACTGGGTTCTAACCACTGCACCACCACGGCAATTTTGGGATGAAATATATATATATATTTTAGTAAGAAGGCTATCCATTTAAAGCCTCTAGTACAATTCACACACCTCTAACGAAAAGATGAAGCATACTTCCAAGCTTCAAACTTTGAGAAATTTTCTCTGCATTATCAAGCAGCATACACTGGGATGACTATCCTTCAGGGAACAGAGACAGAAAAACTCATATTCTTTGCTCAGCCGTCTCACTTCAATACAAGACTTGAAAATTTCACCTTCTGTATGGTTTTATATTACTTGGGAAAGTGAAATTGAATTAAATCATAGAAAGTTTAATTGAAATAAGTATTCAAAGATATATTCACTCCTATGAGTGGCTTTATGGTGCAATTCATCACTGAAGACTGTTTTCTGAAAAAAATATCCAAATCAACACATTTAATCTTGTGTGTACAGGTAGCCGTTGACTGACCAGTTTGTTTAGTGACTGTTTGAAGTTACAACAGCGCTGAAAAAAAAAGACACAACCGTTTTTCACACTTATGATCTTTGCCGCATTCCCATGGTCACATGATCAAAATTCAGACAGTTGGCCACTGACTCATATTTATGAGAGTTGCAATGTCCCAGGGTCACCTTTTGTAACCTCCTTACAAGCACAGTCAATTTGGAAGTTAGATTCATTTAACAACTGTTTTACTAAGTTAACAATTGCAGGATTCACTTAACAATTGTGGCAGGAAAGGTCATTTAACCATTGTCTCACCTAGCACCAGAAATTTTGTGCTCAATTGTGTTCATAAGTCGAGGACTACCTGCAAAACCTTTGCAGTAACTTACGACTTGTGGAGACACTTTGGAGTGTTCTGAAGAGCCAGACTTTAATTTTGAGAATGGCATTAAGAATACAATCTCCTAACAACAGTTGTGGGCTCAAGCTAGAGTTGCTATTTTATGTGAGATTCTGCTTAAAGTTTGGTGCTTATCAGAGCCTGTGCCAAAGAAAAAGAGATTTTCAAGGTATGCATATACTTTCCCAGCCTCTGAAGCCTACAAGCTTTCTTTAATTGCTTTTAAAACACTTTAACTAACAACAATAGTAGGAATACAGCAATGGCAAACATAATGTACTTGCATTAGTATACTAGCACTGAATCAAAGTATCAGATACTCATCAAAGACAACTGCAAAGGTAAGGTCTTTAAAACCTATACAAACACATAAACACACACACTCTTCTACATTTTGTGTGTGCAACTATGCCTTTCTAAATTTCACGGAGGAACCTGAGCAATTCCTAAGATGATATCAACTGAGCAAGCAACACTGTTCACATTTGGAATACATGGCCCTTTTATTTCACAAAACACCACAGCAGAACAGATTAAAAACTCAAGCAATCCTTAACGCCCGATGTTAAAATTGCTCTGGACAACATGATTTAATGTGCTGTTTTAAGAAGAAAATGAAAAGAAATGCATTTCAGTTTATTTTTATGGAATGGAAAGACATGGGCAAAAATGAATGGCAACCTTGGGATTCGTTCCTCCATTTCCAAACCTGTACACACATTCCAGCATTCAGGGCCTAATCCCCTTCAGAGTCATCTACCACCACTGCTGATATAATGAACATCCTTTAGACGATAAGCTGGCCCATGGCATTGTGAGAAAGATCTAGTCAGGTTTTTTTAAGGCCACTGGAGATTGCGTGCCCCAACCCTGGCACCAGCTATTTCTGCAAAAGTTCATTTACCTCTTTTTTTCATGTCAGTGCAGCAACAATTCCCCAGTGGCCTTACTTCAGGCACGAGGCAATCTGGAATTCTTCTTCTGACCATTTCTAACTCTGCCCTGGCACTCAGTTCTGGAGCAGGCAGTCTGCCTATGGAGAAAGGGCAAGTCTACTTTTATTCAATATTCAGCGGCTTCACAGAATATATATCCTTTGAACAACAAAAACAGAGCAGAAACTGAATACTCCAGAAATCCACTGAATACTGAATAAAAACATTTGAGGGGTTTTTTTTTTCTCCCCTGCTCCAACAGAAGGGTTCGCTAGAATGGATGTTTTTCTGGGTGAACAAATTTAATAGCCCAACATGCAAAGAAGCTGTTTGGATTAAATTGTTTCGGTGAGATTGCCATTGGCCAGATGTTTAATTAAATAAGCACATTTTTTTTTACATTAAAGTCCCAAGGTTTCTTTAAAATAAAGTTTATCTGAGCTTTCTGCTACTTGATAAGCACAACTAATCTCTCTCTCTCTTACATTCCGGTAGGAAACTAGCATCAAGTTCAATATAAGCCTGTTTATCCCCTCTCTTGATCTCCCCCTCTCTCACACACAAATCTTTCATAAAACAACATTAAAATAAAAGCCCCGAGCAGTTAGTGAATGTAGATTAATACAGTATTTGTTTCAATTCACGCCATCTGTCGTTTTTAGCACACTAAAATATCACAGAGAAAAACGTATGGCTGATAGCACTGTGTCTGTGTCATCAGAAGAGAGATCCATACAAAATAAGGGGAAACTAGTGGGGGAAAAAAAATCCATTTCTCCCCATTCCAAAAAGGATGCAGAGTAATTACAGAGACTCTAGCACAGAAAAAAAGATTTCTTTCAAAGAAGACTTGATACAGAAACAGGATTTAGACGGCTTTTCTACTTTATAGAAATGTCTTATTCTAACAGTTTAACAAATATCCCTAAAACCATCTTGCAAACTGAACAACAGATACTTTCCAGTTAAATATTACTACCTACCTACATAAAACTCTCTTCTTTTTATAGCTACCAACAGATGGCAGTACCTCAAAGTATTTTCTGCTGTGTCTGTCAGATATTAAATTTAACAACCCAACAGTTTTCATGTGAGGAAAATATATTTCTCCAGAGATACTGGTTGAAAAGAAAATTCAGACTGGTTGACATAAGAAACAACGTACAGTTCCACATACCTAAAACGTTGAGCCTGCTGAGCGAGGGGTCCTGGATACCTCCTATTTGGAGACTGGTACAGCTGGGAGAGGATGGCCTGATTTGTTTTTTGGCTTGGATTGTTGGCAAACTTTACGGTGATGGGTTCCGTGGCCCCTGGAGGTTTCTGCCCATTCAAACCCTTGATGGCTTCTTCAGCTTCAATCCGCTTGTCAAACCGGATAAACCCCACACCCCTTGAAACTCCTGAAAAAAAGCAGAAATGAATCCAGCAATTACTTCTAAGCATTATAATAGCCTCCTCCTTAAAAGATCTCTAGGTTTTTTTTTTCTTTTCAGGTATAAGTAAGCCAACAGAATCATAGAAAGCAAAGCACAAAAAATAAACCAGATTCGACAACCGAAGTGGATTTTTATAAGAAACAATATAAGATATAAAGCATTTGCGAACGAGGAGGAACACAAGAGATGGGAACCAACAGGTAGGTGAAACCACATCTATTTATAAGAGATACAGCAGAGTGAAACAAGGCATCAAAATACAGGCAAAACCTTTGTTATGCCCTCCCATGACCTCCAAGGTCCCTTCCAACTTTATTATTATTATTATTATTATTATTATTATTATTATTATTATTATTATTATTATTATTATTATTATTATTATTATTTTAAAAATAATGACTTCTTACACGTGCATTTGATGATTATGACAACAATGGGTGATACATCTGAATCGGAATGAATCTGGCTGTTTGGTATTACATAATGCTATATATTTTAATAATTACCATTAAATTGAATTTATGCTGATAGTTCCTATTGTTCTTTACTATTTTTTGACAATTTTTAATTATTTATTACAAGCTGCCTAGAATTGCCTAATTGAAACAGCACAGAAACATCTATACTACCGCTGTAACAAATATAATATTTATTTGTTAATATTAAATCTGGTAATAAACATGGGTCAGGGTTTAGTGTAATATGACATATTCACATTAAGTTATTTATTTTAATTTAGACTGCCTGAGTCCAAATAACTTTAGTTAAGTTCACAAATAACTACATGAAAACCAACCAATGCAAACCAAAAAGAAGATGGCATCCAGACACAAAATACAGACAAATAAAAATAACAAGGGACTGCAAGGCTTTATGGAACAACCAGGACTGCAAGGCTTTATGGAATGCGAACAGGCTTGGAGCCCAAGATTTCAGGGGAATATCATTCCAAAGAATGGCTCCTACAACAGAGAAGGTGGCTTCCTGAGTCTCAATAGCTGACATTGTTTAATTGAAGTGATCCAGTTCATGCCAACTCTGCCAGCATGTACCAGCCATACAGAAACCATGAGAGTAGGCAGTCCCTTAAATACACCTGGCTATATGCCATAAAGGGCTTTATAGGTAAATAACTGATACCTTTAATTGCAGCTAGAAACACACTGGTAACCAGTGCAGCTCATGGAATAGATATATCCTATAAGCATACTGAGGCATCACTTCACACATCACTGCATTCTGTGGTTGAAACTTCCAAGTGGTTTTCAAGGGTAGCCCATGCAGAGTGCACTGCAACTCAAGCCCTGGGGTGACTAGAGTTTGAGTGACCAAATGAAAAACCTCCTGAATTAGTGCACCATATGGAGATAAACAAAGGCTCCCTTGGCTACAGATGCCAGGAGCAGGAGCTGCGAGTTCCACTAGGACCCTCAGACACCGTCCTTGATTGGGAAATGCTACTCCCATCCAAGAGTATGGATGAAAAGTTCTCTGACCCAGGAAGCTTTAACCCAACCAGTAGAAGGGAATTCTTGTAGCAGACAGCAGGATGAGACATTTCTATTTTGCCATTCAATTTGCACAAGACGTTTTACTACAGAAAAAAAATCCATCAGGAAAATTAATGTTGTTGCAAACAACTATATGGAGACACACAGAACAGTGTGTTGAACTATATGTTCATGTTGTATATGTTGTATATAGCATGTTTAAATGTGTGTTATGTATGTGTACACTTTTGAGAGCAAGCAACTAAATTTAATTTTAAATGACAATAAAGGTTATCTTATCTTATCTTATCTTATCTTATCTTACCTTACCTTACCTTATCCTATCTTATCCTCTCCTCTCCTCTTCTCTCCTCTTACTCTGTGTAGCTATGCTTTAGAAGGAATTCTAATTTAAGGAAAATTCCCTGACATACTTATTGAGTTCTCAGGAAAAAAAAACCTGGGTACCATGTAATTAAAAAAAAAACCCCTATATACATGCACTTGTACCAAATATTGATCCAGATAAAAAGCCTATGGAAATGAAGTTCAACGTATTGAAAACCAAGACATCTAGATATATTGTTGATTTGCATCTATGCTGTAAAATGGCAACTTCTCCCAAACCAGCAATAAACCTGAAGTGAGAGAACTGAAATGCAGTAAATAAATACACACATACATAATCAAAAGTGTAACTATAGGTGTATTTAAAATAATACAATTGTCAGTCCTGGAAAGCTTATGGGATATTTACTTTATAGTTATTGCTATTATTACCAGGGGAAAGACAGAGAAAATATTTAAACATCTAAGGGGGGGGGGAGGAGAAAATATCTATTTTGATGACCACTTTAAAGTAGACTTTTAACAATTAACCTTATAACAACTACCTATAACAATCTGTCTTATGCTATCACCACATACTTCTGCCAGCCTGTCTCCTACAGCAAAACACCTTTATTTTCAAGGTAAACAGATACTATCCTCAGAAGCCTGCAATCTCCAAACAGCCAAATTTCTCTTTTTATTTTTCTTAGTCAAGGAATATGAAGGTTTGGATGTTTAATTTGGAATACAAGAAGGGAGCAAGGCAAAACGGATAGACCCACTTTTTTCCATACAAGGAGGATATGTGGCTTTTTCTTTTCTTGTTGCTTGTAAAGTGCTATTTGCTTTGTTCTGCTAACTTCTGATCTAATCTGGTGTTATTAGAGGAAACTATCCTTTATTAGATGGTGTTTTGATCTAGTAACAGACCTTTTCATCTCTCCCTTAAAGTGATTATGATGAAGACAGCCTCCGAGAAACCCAGCACAGCAATCCTAGACTTCCTGACTTAGAAAAAGAAGCTCCTGCTGTGTTCAGTGAGACTTATTCCCACACATTACACACAAAATTGTAGCAAAAAAAAATTAATTCTTTGTGAAGCTACAATTCTATGTATATTTACCAGGGATCAATTCCACCGAATTCATTAGGATTTACATAGAATTGTGTGGTTAGATAGCTAAAAGGCATTATTCTATTTATTTATGAATTATATCAAATAGCAATTTTGTATTATGACAGAATTTATACTGCTACATTTAATAGAGAAATATTTACTACACTATATTTTGCAAAAAATATTTTTTTCTAAAAATGTCATTTCTTTCCCCAGAGCTTCAAAAGTTTGGAGATGTTTTGTCTTTAAAGAGGCAGCTCATTTAAGTTCAGATAAATAGTTCTGAAATCTTGGTTGCAGCAACTTGTGATCCATTAATCACTTCTTTCTATCAACAGTGATGACTAAGAAAGAAATAATAAGATATAAGCAGGAGACAGTAATATATATATAAATGCATTATCATTCTCTCGGCTCTTGGTAAAATCTATTCCTTACAAGGGAAGCTCACAAATTCAACTTCTAATATATGAGGCAGGTTTAAGAAAATACTTATCTGAATCTATAGAAAAGAATATTTGTAGCTCAGGGTTGATGCATTTTGAGGTTGGTTGTTTTCTTGCAGACATTTCATTACCCAAACTAAGTAACATCATCAGTGCTCATCATCTGACAATGTTACCTAGTTTGACTAATGAAACATCTGCAAGAAAACAAGTTTAGAAAGCACCAAAAATTACTTATCTGAACCTGAACATCTGCCATTGGAACACAGGTATTTTTAGTGGGAGCAGAATTCGATTTGAAATTTAAAAATATAGTTGATAGGTATACTCTCCACAAATTTAATAATTTTCCATTTGCTTAAGCAAGTTTGCTTAAAAGCATGGTGGTACAATTCCAGTAAATACCACATTAACTCACGTGTTCCAGAAATTCCAGATTGCAAATCTGAACTCCAAAATTATTGTATTTCAAATTTTAGCTTTTCATCTAAATTTCCTTTTTTAAAAAACTATCTGTATAGCTCAATTTTCTTAACTATCATTTTTAGTTACATACATTGTATGTTATAAACAAACTGAATTTTATCTCTAGAAACTCTTGAAGGTCCTTTGGTTATAACTTTACATTTGAAAAATATTTGGCGATATATGCTCAGGTTTGCAACTAGGATAAATTTTGCTTAGGTTGGTTTTAAGGGAGAATTTAAGTGAGTGTCTTGATGCATAAGACTTTGAAAAATCCAATAGGCATACATGCAAGCAGCACATAGTACTTTTCACAATTCAAAAGCTGTTTAAAAAAAACACCCAGTGGTTGATGTAACTCTATCAATTCAATGCCAAAAAGAAAAATAAATATTAAAATAAAAATCTAATTATACAATATTAGAAAACCTTGTTTTTTGAGAAGCAGATTCGTTTCATCATTCTTGTGGGAAACAAAATGTCGCATGCTATTTTTGCACTAAATGGGACCCAAGTGTTATTTTAAAATCTCCTTATTTTATTAAAACAAGTCATAAATGTACCCTTTTTTTTTGCTTGAAACTTACTTCAAACTTTTGAAGGAACCCAGTCAGGTTGTTAAAATGTAAGTGCGTACACAAGCCTAATGAATATTTTCCTAATATTTTCTAATATCTATGAAAATAAAGCACTCAAATTCTTGTAGGGAGTATGTTCAATAGTATAATCTGCCCAGTGCAGTGCATTGCATTGCTTCATTTATATCACATACAGAAAGATAACAAAACCAATGTATTCACTGAGCTGGCAATAACTGGAGAACAAAGATTGAATTTAATAAAAAGTGAACTCCTCAATATTTATGTATCAAATCAATCTTCCTTTTTTTAAATCCAGTGTTTTGTTTTTCTCATTATCCTAAGATGGAAAAAATGTGAATTGTAAGGTTTGTTTTGAAGCCTCAATAATTATGAGTTTGTATTTCACATTTTCTTAGTTTAAGGAAACTGCTAAGAAGCACAAGGCTTTACTTTTTTTTTTCTTTTAAAATATACACAGTTTTTTTAGCATTTTATAAGGAATATTTTCATTCAATGCTCGAGATTACAGCAACTATAAATTTATTACAAGGCATGAAACAGGCTTCAAATATGCAGCTTCAAGGTGGAAATGACTCAGCCTTGCCTGACTGCAAACCAGGAGTTATTTTTATCCATGCATATTTATGAACAATTCCAGCAGAAAATTGTATTTTCTGCCCCACATAAACTTTTTTATGTTCAATATTTTGAAGGCTGAGAAAGACAGAGCAGAGCAGCTTTCTACTTACCAGTGACTTGGTCAACAAGAATGCGGGAAGTAATAATACGTCCATATTGGGAAAACAGCTGTTCTAGTTCTTTCTGAGTCATGGTTTTGGGGAGACCGCTGACGTACAAGTTTGCATCTCTAATAGAAGCTGAGCTTGGCCGTGCATAAGAAACCTGCATAATGAAAAAAAAAACCTTGATCATGCAAATGACAGTATAATTGGACTAGAAGGTTGCCTACTTCTAAAAACACATGTGTAACTCTACTTTCAGATCATACATCCTTGGCCATTTGTATAGGAACTTAATGGGATTATATTAAACCACAAGGACACCCAATTTGTTTGGGACCAGCATATTCTCTGTGGCTGTTCTTCTTAGTTGCCCTAAAGCAGGGATAGGGAACCGTGGCTCTTTTATGACTTGTGGACTTCAACTCCCAGAATTCCTGAGCCAGGAATTCTGGGAGTTGAAGTCCACAAGTCATAAAAGGACCATGATTCCTCACCATTGCTCTAGAATTTCCTAGGGAAGTAAAAAAGGTGAAAGTGGACAAGAAAGTTGGCATGCCACACATTAATGGTGGTACCAAATCCTACTGTGCCCCTGCAGGGTTTTTTTTTTTTTACCCTTTACCAAAAAAAAGTTAAAAGCCAGGAAGTGAGAAGACAAATACAACCCTTGGACTTGGTAATGGCAGCAGAGAGGGCTAAAAAGAACTGATAACAAATATTCAGGATTATATCATCTAGAACAGGGATGTCAAACTCGCAATGTCACTTCACGTGTCGCAATGTATTGCAACTTTTTTTTCCATTGCAGCAATGGGGTGGGCGGTTTCGGCATCTGGCCCACGGGCTGGCAGTTTAACACCCCTAATTTAGAATGTATAAATGCTCTTCAAGTGTATATTGGCAATATGGACAACATCAAGGGACATTTTATCATGCTTGATAAATAGATAAAAAGGTAAAAAATTTTGGATCCCAATATATACTTTGATACACAGAATTTTAAATATTAAATATTCAGTTGAAGGCAGACCTTTATGATTAATGGACAAGCAGTTAGAAAAAAAGCTATGGAACACTATTTCAATATATGATTCAGCCACTAAGGAGGAATAGTTGGTGAAGTTGACAGATTTTGCTGAAAAGGGTAAATTAATTTATTTGATTAGAGAAAATCTACATTTTTATGTAGAGATTATCTACATTTATTGTTGAATGGAAGCCTCTTATGGACTTCTTGCATAAAAATGAAAAAAATCCTTGTGACTTAGGGTTTTGGCAATTAAACTAGATTGTAGAAATAATAATATAAGGTAACTTTAAAAAGAGAGGTTAAAATATGTTTGTATTTATAACTGCTGTGAAGAATACTGAAAGTTACCTCTTTATACTCTTTTCTTTGTTTTCTATTTTTTTACCTTTTTTCTTTTCTCACATTTTTTGCTTTTACTTTTTCCCTGTTTAGTACCGGTTACCTTAGATTTAATTTACCTGTTTAAAAGTCTTAAGAGCTATTCTCTTTTTTTAAAAAGGACAAAGAATGGAGAGACATGGAAGCAGTGCAGCATACAGTAATATTTCAATTTGTTTTGCCGTGTGCCATGCTGTCAGATTCATCCCACCATAACTCCATTGCATAACCCCTTTCTTTACCTGCTGGTGTTCTGATGCCGCTACTGAGCAAGGCTAGGGTAATGATGTCATTGCATGCGCTCATATGCCATAAACGTCTTATTCCTTGCTTGCCAGGAAAAACAAAACAAAACACCACACCAGCCAGTTGGTTTTTTCCTCATAATTGCCAATTACCAACAAATAGATTTTTTTACTGGCAAGGAATAATTAAGGCATCTATTTTTGTTTCCTTCTTCTTGGATTTAAAAAAAAAATTCCGGAAATGAAGTTATGTCAATTGATTTCACTGGCTATACTGTGGACACCCTACTGATAAAACTACTATTAAGATATCATTAATTTCTGTCTTGTTATGAGTGAAGCTCAGGAAGCCAAAAATATTTTCTGTTTTAAGCTGAAAACTGAAGTATAAACATATTTCAGGAAAGCTTTAGTCCACTGCCCCCTTATTTGCGCTTTTCAATTATTATATTAGAGAACGTTGGCAGGAAAATTACATGTATGTATAACAAATGCAAAAATATAAATAAGTGCTACCCCGTGTTAGCAATTGCATAAAATGTTCGATAGTTATTATTAAAAAGGGTGACTTTATTTAGGGAAGTTATTTCACACAGTTTAGAATACATTTTTTGAAAGTTAAGAATGTGTAATCTAAACTTTGTGAAATTAGTGCCAGCTTGCGAAAGGGTGCTGTAACTAATCATCAAATGTTACAGCACAATGGTTATGATAAACAGTAAATATAAGCAAATATATAAAACTGTTTTATCACACATTTTTCTTTGTAGGTCAGATTAACATTTTTAAATGTATTGCTTTTCAAATAAGGAGTTGCACTGACTTTTAGAAGTCCTTTGAGATTTTTATTGGTAAGATTTGATAAGATATCTTTTCAGTTATTTTAACCCAATTGAAATACATAATCCTTTTCACTGAAACCGTAATTTTAATTTAAAAGTACGGCCTGGAATTCCTTACGTTGTCTTAAAAATTCATCAAAAATTCATTTACAAAGTTATACAATACTCTTACGTGATTCGTTAAGACACACTAAATTGTCTACAGAACATTATTTGCTTTGCAAAATTGCTTGGCACAATGCCAGCTAATTATTTTCCAAACAAATTGGTACTTTGGAGCCCTGGTGCACAAACACTTTTCACGCACTCAAAAAGATATTCTGGGGCTCTAAGTCAGAGACGCCAAAGTGAATAAGAGCCCCAAATACAAAAGTATTTCAAAGAAGAACCGCTGACCAAAATAGCACACTGTCTCTTGAGTATAAGGAGCCCTAAATAAGAAGCAAGTAGAAATTGTAGAAATTTCATTTTAGAAATTCATTCTGTGTGAATTCTGTAGCTATGTGGCCCAGTGGTTAGAATGCAGTATTACAGGCTAACTCTGCTGACTGCTAGCAGTTCAATCCTCATTGGCTGAAGGTTGACTCAGCTTCCATCCTTCCAAGGTCGATAAAATGAGGGGGCAGATTGTTGGGGGCAATATGCTGACTCTGCAAACCTCTTAGAGAGAGCTATAAAGCACTGTGAAGTGGAATATTAGTCTAAGTGTTATTGCAAGTGCTATTTTTATTTTACATTTTTAGACTTAATTACGAACTGAAATTTATTTACCAAAAATACATTTTTGAAATTTCAATATTCAGAAATGGAAAAGATGAATTGGGGATGGTCAGTACAGAAATCCGTATACCCATGAAAATAGTATTTGCAGAAACTGTGCCTAAAAGAAAAAAGTGAAAAATGTGCACCATAATGACCCAGTGTGAATTCAATTAATTCTTAAAAGATCAACCAATCTTATCTATTTCAAAACTGACTATGCTGGAACTGCTTAGGTCTGTTTACTCATAGCCTTGGGAGAGTCACAACACTATGCACAGGAAGTGATAAAAATCAATAATGAATCTGCCCTAAGTGCATAAGAAAAAGATATAAGTAAAAAATAACATATTTTTGAGAACATCTCTTCTATAAAAAAAATGTTGCTTTTGAATTTTGGGGTAGAAGTCCCCTAAAAGAAAAAGGGAACAGTTGAGCTCTGGATAGCCAGATTACAGTTTTATGGGTGTCCCTGCCTCAGTCCCGCATTTCAATATATTGTCTTCCATTCTAACTAATCAATATCTGTTTGTGAAAGAAATATATTCCATTATATGCAGGTTACATAGCATCCAAGAAACAGAACAATTTATAATTTAATGATATTTAAAGTGCAACATCGTGTCATCATTTCAGAATTGCCAATTTAACGGCTTATTTTAAAAAATTGGTTTTCATAATTTTGTTTGTTTGAAAACACATTTACACATAATCATAAATTGTTTCTATTTGAAAAATGTACATCCTCCAATAAGATGTAATCGCCTTTGCACATTTCACTATACAAAATCTGAGTACATTTTGTGAAGTAAGATTAATGCCACTGCATAAATAAATTTCAGTTATTAAAACAACATTCTGTTTGGCAGTTTCGATTTCTTTGTGGATTAACCAATATGCTATTGATCAGAAGGTTTTCAATGAAAACTGAAAACTCTATGGATTCACACAAATACGTTTAATTGACTGGAAAATGTCCTGTTCAACATTTTTTGGGGGCGGGGGGGAGAATCCACATTACTATTTATTTAAAAAAGAATCTACGTTAGAATAAGGATAGGATCCAGTCTGGATTGGTCACTGAGACCAGGTGTTTTGTCTTACAAACTGGAGGATAATGTTGCAGGATCTAATCTGAGTTGGTCATCAGTGCCTGTTGTAAGTCGCTTTTTAAATGTTGACTGCGGTGTAAATACCACACACAGAACACACAGTCTGCTAGAGAGAAGTTACCTGAAGATGGGTCCAGCACGAGTCCGAAAGCTCAGAAGACAAAATCTCTAGTCCTTGGGACCAAGCCAGATTAAATCCTGCAACATTATCCTGGGACACATATATTTGCCTTCATTCATGAGAATAAGGATAATTGGACATAGATTTGAGTTTGTTTTAACCCAAATATATTCTAAGTAAGTATGAAGACTTAAGTTTCATACTCACACCAGCCATGTTTATGGAGATTCTCAATCATGCAGGTCATGGTTATCAGAACTGAAGAAGCTTTTTTGATGAGAAGCAAAACATTTTCAAAAAAATGTTCAAAAAAACTAAGTCCAGTGCCTTTTGAAAAGCACCCTTGGGACACAACAGCCACGATGTAATTGCCAAGGTCAAAGTTGGGAAACTTTGCCTTCATGCATACTCTTAACTTTGAATTGGTTTGATTGCTAAATTGGAAACATTTCCCCAAAATATAGCAATCATGGCATCAATACCTATTCACAATTAATAATATTAAGCCTAGAGATTAGCCAAAGCAACAATTGCCTGGCTTCATCTAAGTAAAATTTCTGTTCACTTACTTGAGTTGTGAGCTTGGGTGAACGTGAACAAGAAATTGGGATATAGGCTTTACCAATTTTAAATTTCCCCCAAATATAAGCTGCCAGTGTAATATTCTCTATCTTAGTAAGTCTGCTAAGGCAGAGTTCCCCAAGCTTTTGGGCACCGGGGACCGGTTCTGTGGAAAGAGGTTTTCCCGCGACTGGTGGGTGCGTGGTATTGTGTGCTGCCTGCATCCCCAGGATGGGGTTTTGCTTGTTTGTGCGGCCCGGTTGCTGGCATGCCATGGCCCAGTACTGGTCCACGGACCGGGGATTGGGGACCCCTGTGCTAAGACTATTCGGAATACAGGTTTACCAGTCTTTTGAAAGGCAACAGACCCACGTCTATAAGCAGACAAGCTGCTAGGTTGATGGGTGAAAAGACAAGCATTCAACAGTCATAGTTAAAGAATCTACGGCTCTACCTGAAGCATGAAATCAGCGAAAAAAAGCAACTAAATAAGATTTAGCATAACTGAAAAGCCAAATTCACAATTCCTAAACTTCTTCAACAAACAAGCATACCAACTGGCTGCTTTAATTAAAAATCCTGCAAAAAGCATGTGTTTTGTAAGATGGTGAGGACTTAAAGCCGCCCTTTGTGTAATCTTTTAGTGCCTTGAACTCTAAGATAAGGCTGCTTAAAAATCTGCAATACTGTGCAAAACTAAGGGCAATTGAGGACTCTCCCATAGCTTCTCTAAGTTCCATACTGCCTCCTTACTTTTTTTTTATTTGGTGACTACGCATGACAACCATTCTAAGAAAGGACATCTCTCCCACACTCCATAACAGCTGCATACCCACACGTTCACGTAATTCAATATGTGCCTACTGCTGAAACAATCTTGAAAAAAAGGATTCACACATGTGCAATTGCACCACCATATCCTTCTATATATTCTTCTACAGCTTAGTAGCAGGGTAGAGACTTGCAGTTTGGTGTAATTGGAACAATTAAAGACATTTTGTAAGCAGCAAGATCAATTTGTATGTGTTGCCAAAATCTAGCAAAAAGAAAAGTCACTGCTTTGTGGGCATTACTAAGCTTAGTTCAATGAGCAGTTATCTATCTACTCTGGTTATCTGGAGCAGAATGAGAGATCTCCAGGATTATGTCTTTTAACCTAATTTTAATAGGTGTACAATTAATATGGTATATTTTTGTGCAGCACAACACTTCAGCTCTTTTGAAATGAAAAAAAAAAAGTTATGTAAAAAACCAAGAATGTGCTGTACACTGAAGGAACCGAAGATATGGAAATATGGTACAGAAATTTTGATCCACTTCTCAATGCAGGGAAAAAAATACAGATCCGTTTTTGAATCTCTTTTTCTCAGGACATAAAAGTAGTAAGCCTGTGATCACAATATCCTGAAATTCTACAAAATTCCCCAGCAACTATACGGGTAGTCAATCTGACTGGAAAAATTATATCGAAGTATGCTTAATTTAGCTTTCTTCCCTCACAGTTCCTTAGTATCACACATGTAAGCTGCTACCAACAAAAGAATGATATCTTTATTTACCTTTTTCTAGATTAATTAGAGCTTCAAGGAAATGTGGCCATTTACATCTGGGAAATGACAGAGAAAAGGGATTATAAATCCCTTGCTCTTTTTACAACTGCATGCAAGTGCTCTGAAATTAAAAGACCTATAGGCACTTAGTTGCATAATATAAAGATTTTATCTAGTTATAGCACAAACCAAATTATTTTCTTGAAGTTTAACTGATATCTTTCCATAAAGATTTACTAGCAAAGCATGTTTCCTATCTATCAGCAACGGATTGGTTATTAGATTAGAATACTTTTGTTAGCACTAACAATATAATCTATTTATTAATGACAGAAAGAAATTCCTAATAATAAAATGTGTAGATGAAAATGGATTTGAACACGGTGCTAAGCAATGGCATTAAGAATATGGCTACCTTCCTTAACCCTTATCTACTTGTTCTCTTTCCTTGCTGACATGAAGAGGAGACAGGAAGCGTTTCTTTCCATGTCAAATTACTTGCAACTTCCTTCCTGTTAGTACACATTATAGCAGGCGTGTCCAATCTTTTGGCTGCCTGGGCTGCACTGAGTGAAGGGGCATTATCTTGGGCTGCATATAAAATATATGATATTTTCAATGTACACAAATGCACATAAGGCCCCTAACTTGTGGGGTGCCACAAGGGTCGGTCCTCTCTCCACTCCTGTTCAATATTTATGTGAAGCCGCTGGGGGAGATCATTCGTGGCTTTGGGGTGGATTTCCATCAGTACGCTGATGATACTCAGCTGTACATATCCACCCCGGGCCACCCCAACGATGCCCTTGACGTGATGACCCGGTGTCTGGAGGCC
>NW_015386821.1:376688-389315 GCF_001527695.2 Protobothrops mucrosquamatus
AAAAATACGAGAGCTTTCTTGTTTATACATATGAGGAACACAAATCTAAGCAACAATTTAAACCAAGCCTTGGATATATATTTCAAAACTGTCAAACCACCGTTTAGCATAAACAACTTTAAAACTTGTAAGTATTTAACCAAGCAAATTTGTTCATGGTGCTTCTGTATGGCACCTACTGAAATCACCTGCTTTTCTGGACTGATTACACCCATACTACCTTGTTGGGATCTCTTTTTGAACAAGACAAAGATCAACTAGAGCAGGGTCCCCAACTCCCGGTCCGTGGACTAGTACTGGGCTGCGGCATGCCAGCAATCGGTCTGCACAAGCAAGCAAAGCCCCATCCATGGGATGCAGGCTGCACGCAAAACCACGGAAAAAACTCTCTCCACGGAACCAGTCCCTGGTGCCCAAAAGTTTGGGGACCTCTGAACTAGAGTACCTATTACTATTACTATCCCTGGAGGGGGTCTTTGCATTTAGTTTTTATCAGAGCATGCTCCTTGAAGTAAGCTGATGGGAGAAGGTGGTTGAATAAAATGATTCTTAAAAGGAAGACATGTTAGAAGTATATAAGAAATATAAGAATCCATAAGAATCCTCTTTGTATCCTTGTTTTGCTCTGGACCATGGAAGCCTGTATGTGTTTGTAGTAACCGTCTTTTTTTGTAATTGGAAAACATAAAAAATTATTTTCTAACTTTTATTTTTAGGATCTATAGTAAGTGGAACTATACAAGAATTTAACATAAGTGATTAACGTTATTGTATAAGCACTTATGTTTGTGCCTTGCTAGGATGATACAAAATAGGCAAACACACAAAGTGTTTTCTGCTGGCAAATGATCACAGTGGATAGTTATCAGTCCAGTCCATAGTACACGGAATTACTAAAAAAAAATCTGGAGAGGATCACGGGAGGATTTGGTCTTTTAGATAAATTAATTAAGCATCACCAATGGTTCAATGTATGCATTTGATGGTATTTATTTCCTTATTTAAATAAAATGATTATTATTCTTCAGTTATACCACTGCTTTAATCATCTAGTGTCTTGCTTAAAAAAACACAATAGCAAAGAAAGTATTCATCATTATTCACCCTGAAATAAGGCTGAAAAAACAGTTACTTGGCAATGATATCCCAACAAACCTCATGCCAATGTCTCAATTGGTACCAATATCTCAGCCAACTTACACAGCCTTGCCAGGTTGGGATCAAAATAATAATTTGCAGCAATTCAAGCATACAAACAGATGACTCAGAACTTTTATAACAAAAAACAGAGAATGCTGAGTTACCTGCAACAACAACAAAGCTATTGTCCCGCCCCTGCCAGTCACACGGGATTCAGCAAATATTTTCTGTTCTGACATTTCAAGTTGCTGGTTTGAACAATGAAAATTAAATATGAATTAAATGATTTATGGGGTAAATCATGATGCACTACCAGGTTTTGTGGTGCAAAGGTTTCTCAATTTTTGATGAGTGCCTAGTAGTTTTAGCATAAAAAAGAACGTTAAAATGTGCATTTTATTTGAAGAGTTCATCATTCTTTGCAAGGGCATTTGAAGCAGGCATTCAATACATTTCCTACCTTAGCATTCCATAAATTCAATGCCACGCAGATGTGTTGGACAATGCACTGTGGCTATTTTAATTGCACAATGTAAGGAAGGTGGTTTTAGATCCTAATGAACTAGTAAGAGTCACACTCCACAGAATAGTTATCATAGTCTCCAGTTACCCACCCTTGCTTCTCTTGGGGAAAGACTATTGATCTCACATTCAAGATCTCCAGGCCAGAAGATGTAGACCAGGCATGTCAAACTCGCGACGTCACGTGATGTTGCACAACATATCAGGACTTTTTCCCCACTGCTGGCAATGGGGTGGGCACGGTTTCAGCATGACGCATCTGGCCCATGGGCTGGCAATTTGACATGCCTGATGTAGACGTACTGTTCCTTAACAGATAGGTCTGACTAAATCTGTGACTATAAAATCAGACAATGCGCCTTTCACAGTTAAGATAGCTTTTGAAGAGAATGTAAATCACATTGTGTATCATGGCTACCTACATGAAGTCTTCAACTGACTTTAATGCATTACTAGACCTACACATTTCTATAGCCCTGTTAGGTAAAAGCTTCAGTCACTCAGAGGCATTCAAGATTCCAATTCCTGCTATTCTGTTCATCAGATAATCTGCTGTTCTGTTCATCAGATTTTGTTTTTCTATGTCTGATTTATTTGCACTGGTCTCCTGTTCAAGTCTGACTGGCCTATTCCAACAAACTCTGATATGCTAAATCTGACAACTCTAGCATTCTCTGTAAGCCTCATATAATGACAGAATATTCAACAATCAGGTTAACTAGGTATATCAGAAGCAGACAATACTTAACACTCCTGCCTATTCCTGTAATGAATGTTCTTAAAAATTACACAATTTTGGAGTTTGGACTGGTGAGGTTTAATATTGCTATGTTTTTCAAAAAGCTTGAGTTTAACATAGGGGTAGCTAACACCCCCCCCCCCCAATTTTAACTTACCCTGCATTCTGAAAGTCTTTTTATTTAAAAATTATTTTTATACTAGTATTTATGCAAACCCTTCAAAAATGCAAGCTGACAAAAATCAAGCAATTTGTATACAGAAAATAAATAACAAGCGGCCATTTTTAAAGTCTTCCTATACACTATTTAGGAAGAGGAAACACCTTCCTTTTGTCCCAACAAAAGAATCACATCTGCAAAAGGCTCTTCACTTTATCTTGAGAGTACAGTTCTGTGGTATTTAATTACCCTGTCAAGAACACTAAATGATTTGGCACCAAGCCCTTTCACTCAATCTCTGCTGATTGATAGCATCAATAAAATTCACTCACTTTAATTAAACTTCCAAATAGGATCTCATTTTGCCACTTGCTAGGATCAATGTTCTATGATATGGAAAGAACAAAACACAAAGGATCTGAAGGTGCTTCTTCCTCACCTTCACACTTCATTTCCTTCAGATATTCTAAAGGGGTTTTTTTATACAATACATACATATTTTACAGTTCTCTTGACACATTCGCTAATAAAAAAATTGCCATTAAAAACTCTCATCTACCTATGATTACGTGACACATGTGAGCACACACATGCATATATGCAAATATATACACATTAAGAGTATAGTATTATTTTCTTGCAAAGCTGTCTTATTGTTCCTAGCGATAGTTCTATATTAAGCATTTTACTCACTGAAGAAGGGATGCGTACATTTAAAAATTTATAATAAACACAGAAGTCTGTTCAACAGGATATGAAATGTGTATATTTATTTTGAAAGAGCTGTTGTTGCAACTGCTAGTAAAATAGACTGCATCATGTGGAAATTCATTAAGTTACGATATGCTTTTTAGGGTTTTTTAGGCATGTATTGTGTTTGTCAATATATTTAACTTTCCTTAAAATAAAATCCAAATTTTAGAGAATTAACTCCCAAAGAGGCAAATAACTGTTTAACTCTGATCATTGTGTGCCTCTTCCACAGAGAAAATAGTTGCAATGAAAACCCAACAAGAGAGAGTGGGATGAACTTTTCAAATTCCTCTTACTCACTCCTTCACGATAATGCATTTATAACTTTTAAATACCAGGAGGTGGGAAGAAAACCTACTTAATTAATCTGATGAAAAATAACTATAAACATTAATGGTGGTCAGTTTTAAAATATTACATAAATAAAACTTCAGAAAGAATTACCTGACCAGCCTTACCCCTATAGGAAATTAACATGCTTTATAGATTAAGGCAGGAATGGATAATTTATGGCCCTTAGACTAATTTTAAAAGTTGACTTCAAGAAATCAGTTCAAGATTTTGGCCAGAGCCATTTCTTTCTTCCCTGGAACTTGGGAGATAGATGGAGAGAGCAAAAGCAAGAAAAAACTGTATCCGAAAAGAGAACAGGTACATATATACACGTGTGTGTGTCTGTGTGTGTGTCTGTGTGTGTGTGTGTGTTCAAAAAAAATTTGTGGCTGACAAAGAGTTAGTGGGAGACTAGTATAGCTATTTCAAGCTCTGAAATAGCTACACTAGTCTCCCACTAACTCTTTGTCAGCCACAAACATTTTGAATTTACAGTGTTCACAGTATATGACGTCTGTCTACAAAACATGCTCCTAGATTGGAGCGAAACGCAGAACAGACTGATTTATCCTATACTTGGTAGACTGGGTGCTCCAGCCAACACACACACGTGTGTGTATGTATGTGTGTGTATGTGTGTGTGTGTGTGTGTATATATATATATATCTATATATATCTATATCTATATATATATATATATATATATATATATTAAAATTTTCTTTAAAAATGTGATCCCTAGGTAAATCCATATTTAAAACCATATAAATTATAAATTATTTTATTATATTCCCTGGTGCTCGTGTTTGCTCACTGGTTTTAAATATGGTTTTATATATATATATATATATATATATATATATATATATATATATATATATATGTGTGTGTGTGTGTGTGTGTGTGTGTGTGTGTGTGTGTGTGTGTGTGTGTGTGTATCTATATCTATCTATCTATCTATCTATCTATCTATCTATCTATCTATCTATCTATCTATCTATCTATCTATCTATCTATACCCATTCCTTACATAAGTTCGATCCACCACATGTACCCCCACAACCTGGCCCTGAGAAAATGCAGCATGGGTAGTCTTCAACTTACAACAGTTCATTTAGTGACCATTCAAAGTTACAACATCACTGAAAAAAGTTACTTATGATGGTTTTTCACACTTATGACCATTGCGGCATTCCCATGGTCATGTGATCAAAATTCAGACACTGACTCATGAGACTCAGTGTCTCAAGGTCATGTCATCCCCCTTTGCGACCTTCTGACAAGCAAAAAGCAACAGGAAGCCAGATTCAATTAACAACCGTGTTACTAACTTAACAACTGCAGTGACCCACTTAAAAACTGTGACAAGAAAGGTCGTAAAATAGGGCAAAATTCATTTAACAAGTGTTTCGCTTAGCAAGAGAAATGTTGGGCTCAATTGTTGTTGTAGGTCGAGGATTACTTGTAATTCCGGGGGGGGGGGAGGAGAAATGCCTTTGATTATGGAATTTCACTGATTGAGAAACATGTGTAAAATGTTATTTCAACAATTTTACATTACATGCTTTCTGTGTGACTTGATGGTGACTTGGCCCTCATGTTAGATTCCAATCTCCATTAGCCCCAGGTAGGAAAGGTGATGAGTAAAAATATTGGCTTGCAAAAAAGCAAGGACTCCAAAATCCAGATTTAAGGGAGGATATAGCCAGCTGTGATTTCAGATACCAATGAGAGGATGATCTAACTTTCCCCATACCTTTTTTTGTTTAAAATCCACAGTATATCTCAAATGAGAAGAAAATCAATGTATTATTTTAGGAAAGAGGAGAACGATTGTGGCTCATAGGCTAGAAGTTTTCCCCAACCACCCCATTTGTCACCTCCAAACCTCTCTCACTGCAACAAGCAAATTTCAATGACTGCTCCAAAGACATAATCAGCCATGCCTCCTGCAGCCCTCAGGCAAGGCAAAAAACCCGAATTTATTTGGAACTCTTCTGTCTATGAAAATCATGAGACAATGCACAAGGGAATTCAAAGAAGGAAAATTCAGCTGCTGGGAACATTTATCAGGAAAGTCTTAAATATAGTGCTTTATATTATTGTCAATATTAATACAGTATCGCATAACTTGATAGATACTGGGATTTTCTTTTGATATGATTATGAATAGATGCAAACTACCTGTGTAAGCTCCAGCGAACAAAGGCAATACCTTGTGAACAAATTATAATTAGTTCCCAAAATATATAGTTTCTGGAAATACATAGGACAGGTTACTCAAGCTATTTTATTCTAGCATTAATTTTACTCTCAAAGGTTTACATACTTTTATAGTTTTGGTTTGAAGTCTCAATCCATTCAGAGTATTGATTGCCTTTTCAGCATCCTTAGGGTCAATGTAATTCACAAATCCATATCCCAAACTCTGTCCTGGAGATTAAGAAAAGATGAGAAAGGGAAAAAAAATTACATGAGTACATGAAGAACTCACATTTGCATTTGGAGTTTGTATTAATAAATATCATTTGGTACTATTTGGGGAAAAAAACTTCACAATATGAGTAGCACACTCATTGAAACAGGAAAAATGAAAACACATTTAAAAGATGGTAACAATGCTATAATCTTATATTTAACAATTAGTAAACTATTTTATGAACAAGTTAAGACATTGCTTATACTTCTATTCCTTATTCTTCCAATTCATCCCAAATCCACAATTTGCTGAAGCAGTAGCTATCAATAAACTATGAGGAGGACCGATAAAGACAAAAAGAGAACACCAGTTCATCTTCTGCCTATAATACGATTCTGAGGATTAGGGGCCCTTACAGCCATTAAAAAAACAAATCAGGAATGTAGCTAGTATCTAAATTTTATGAGTAATGAATCACAATCCAGCAGAAAAGGCAGATAAAATAATTTAATAGCAAGAGTCAGCAACTCTTTGCAGTGAGTGAACAATATCACATTGTTTGTTTTGTTTGCTGTAGGGTCGAAGACCAAAAATTCAGGGTAAAATTAAAAAGCTTCTTGAAAGTAATTTGACAAAGAATAACAATCATAAAGCAATCACACTTCAAAGTCAGCATGGCAAAAATTGCTACTGTATGGAGATCAAATCCAGCATCTTCTGCAATTGCTGAAGTTGAATTGCAATCAACTGCAGTGGCACAAAATCTCACTATTTTCACATGGATCACTTAGCAAGAAAGACATTCCTAAAATTACATGATTTCACATAATTTCATAGGGACGAAGAAACAACTTTAAAAATGATTTAATTTAAAATTTTAAAAATGCCCAGAATTTCATGGGATAGCCGCTGAAATCATGAACATCTTGATGAACTAGCTTCCTCATAAAGTTTTGGCCCTTTAAAAATAATGCAAACATGTAACTGCATTGTTGGCTGTAATAAATTCTGCAAATTATGAACTTGCAAAGCATCCCATATGCCTTTTCCATCCCCCAAGAGAAAACAGTCATATCTGTCTCTCTGAAAAAGGACTGACTGACTGAAAAACTGCAGAAATTACTGAAACAAGGCTATTTCATTTACGTATCATGAAGTTTGATAAAACATATGGTTTTTATATTTGCATTCTACATTTCCAACAAATGGTGGCAGACAAGAATAATGCATTTAAATATAAATCAAAGGCAGAGTAAACTAAAACAAGCTAAGGAAAGATTCATGAAAGAAAAATCAATCAACAAGCCCAGCTACAAACAAATTGCATTATATTTATGCATCATCTCAGGAAGTAAAGAGCTAGTCTGAGCATCACTGCATTGTCTAGCTACTTAGGCCTCTTTTTTTTTTTTTTACAAAGGATTCATCAACTCCTACTCAATGTTTTTAGAAGTTTAGTGAGGAATTAAAAAAAAAAACCTCTTAAAGCTGTGTAGAACTTAATGGAGAAAATATAGCCAAAACCCAGTGCTTGAATAAAATAGTATCTAGTAAAGTTGTTGGCTGTTATATCCTTTTTAATAATCCTTGCTAATGGGGTGCAGTTTTCTAAATAACCTATATTCACACATAAGAGAACGCTAACACAGAATATGTTCTACTTTTCGAAGTCTTTCTCATCTGGAAAGTTTTAGATGTGTGAACTCAACTTTCAATTTGCTCAATAATGGAAAATTATAGACCACCCAGGCACAAGAAAACTGTTAAATAATATTATCAAAAACCTGTAATTTCATTACATTTTGGTTCCATTTTGAACCATCTTCACCCACCTGCTTTTAAAGGATAATACTTCAAGGATTTAACAAAACAGATTATAGTCAATGAAAGGCAACCTCATAATAAATAAGCTAATCTTTAAAGAATCGGAGGAACTCTACTTTGGTGCAATATACTACTATTCTCACTGCTGTGAAAGCTGTTTATAAGCAGACAGAATTAAGACATGTGATTCACATCTATAAATGGAAAAAAAAATGGTACAATATGTAAATAAGATGCAAGAATGATGTATAGAAAGCAGAAGCAAAAGATATAATCTAAAAAATAGCCAGTGCATGCATTGTATAATGATAAATAATAGCAGAGATATAATATCTAAGAAAATAGTAGGTATTGTAAGCAGAATTCAATTAAGGAAACAACAAAGCAAGATTGCAGTCCATAATACTAGATTCAGGAAGACATCAAAGCATCAACACAAGGAAGCTGCTGATACACCAAGGTATCAGTGACACTGGAGGTTCTTGAAAGAATAAAATATTGGGCCCTTGGACTCCAGGATTTCATTATTCTCATGATTCAAACCTGGAAAATCAACAAGGGACAGATATTTTAGAAGCGAGTCAATTTTTGTGTGAACTGAACACATGCCATATTACTGAAACAGATCAGAATTAGCACTACGCTGACAGAAAACTGATATATTCTCCTCAGCAGCTTGCTTGCCAAGTTCCTAAAGAATCTATCCAAGTAGTAAACCTTAAATAACCATTTCAACAGCTTGCTAAAAGCAAAGTAGAAATAGAAATGATTTAATAATTTACTGAATAGGATTTACATCCTGCCCCAACTCAGTGAAGGACCCCCTAATCCAACTTAAGTATTCCAGCTAAACTAGTCCTCACCTTACCACCATAATTGAGCCCAACATTTCTGTTGTTAAGTGTGACAGTTGTTAAGTGAATTTGCCCTGTTTTACAACTCTTCTTGCCACAGTTGTTAAGTGAATCACAAGTGGTAACATGGTTGTTAAATGAATTTGGCTTCTCCATTGACTTTTCTTGTCAGAAGGTTGCACCGTCATAAATGTGAGTCAGTTGTCAAGCATCTGAACTTTGATTATGTGACCATGGGGATGTTGCAACAGTTGTGTCAAAAATTGTACACAGGGAGGCTTATTTCCCCATACATTCATGCTGAAAAGAAAGATGCAGGACAAGTAGTATAGGTAGGATATACAGTGAGAGGAAGAAATAATTACAAAAGTAATGATAATTTAGTATGCCTCAGAAGAGATCCAAGAGACTGATTGAAAGAACTGATAACAAGCAAAACTAGGGAAATGCAGTGTGACTTTATTACTGGCAGGATGCCTGTATAGCTCTAGACTGCTTTGCTTTTCAGCAGGGAAATATTTGAACATGTTAAAGAAAGCGTATGATAAAGTAAATAGGTTTGAGTTGTAAAATGCCTGGCATTATATGGAGTTTATGGATGTAAGAAGAGCATTTGTGAGAATGTTTAGCAAATGGTTTGATTCTGAGCAGGGAATTAGACAAGAACGTAGGATAATCTCCTCAGTTCTTCAATGCATTTTTTATTACACAGAATGAGGATCATATTGCAAACAAATATACAAAGGAAGAATTACTGGGTTGAAAGGAAGGAGGAGATGGAGACAATTGTTAAGTGGATGGAAATGATAGATTTTCAAAAATATGCCTGTGAAATGAACAAAAAGCCAATATATGATGCAAGATATGGATGTGGTAAAAATAATGGTGAGCTCCAAAAACATACAAAGATATATTCTTGTATCTTTCTGATTTGGTAATCATATAAGTCTAATAAACAGGCATTGAGAAATATACTAAAAGGTACTGGTATAAATTAGATTTAGCTGCACTTTCTACTCTCCCACCTTCTGTCTCATGGTTTTAATTCTGTTTGCTTTCTATTTCTTACACTTTTCCTGTGCTTTGCATGATACTACTTATCCTGAAAGGGAGTGGAGTGGCGGCTATGTAAGTAGGTCAAATCAATAGAAAATTAAAAAAAATACAGAGGTATACAGATTTATAAATCCAACGTAGAAAGGAGAATACACATATTTAATAGATTAATCTAATGTGAGATTAAAGAGTAGAACAGGTAAGACCTAGTACACTTTATTAAAAAAGACATTCACAGTTCTGTTAGCTTTCCTGAATTGCTCCTATTCTTTTTCCTGTAGAAGAAAAAGTCTTCATCAGGATTCAGTCCAAGCCGGGAATAAACAACACGGCGACTGCTTTAGAAAGAAGGTTGTAGTTTATTGAAGAGGGGAGCCAGACAGAAAGATAGCTCTGGAAGAAAGAGATCGAGCACATGTAGTGAGTGGGTTTTTATACTTCTGGGGTTCTTGAGCTTGTTTCCTGTTCCTATTTCAGGCTTTGTATTTCCTGTGTCATGTACTTTGATCTGAGTGTGCCCCTTTGGCATCTGTGGGTTAATCCTATTATGTCCTGTCTTAGAGTTTGGGTGGGGTATGTAGATTTTAGGTATCTTTGTCTTCCTAAGCTTCTAGCTGGAGGGCTCCAACCTTCCTGAATGGATTATCACATCTGCATTTCTACAAAGCTGGTTTCTGCTTGGGGGAGAGAGTCTTGGGGCTATTAAGAAAAACTGGGCATGCTTTTCTGCCTCTTTAAGATCCTTTGAGGAAATATATTTTTCTGCCCTTTTAATATTTCCTTCTCTGGGGGCGGCTGACTCCCCACATTCCCAAATAACATTGCCTCAAAACATAGCAAACAAGCCCTCAGTTGACCACAATAAAAGATGGACTTGTTCATGAAACACAAAACATAATGGGAAAACCAGTTCTCCTGTCTGTCTATATGTCTCTGGAAAACTACTCCAGAGAGTAGCTGGTGCACTGCTTACTCTGAGCAAATGAGGCAAAGTATAAGGCTACTAAATAAAACAGATTTACGGGAAGTATGGGAACCTGAAGGGAAATGATTTCTTCATCGTGTCTATAGACCAGATGGTCCGGCCCTTCCATAAAATGTTTTATTTAGAACAAAATCATCTTAATTGTAACATGGGTATTAGAAAACCAAGGTGGACCTGTGATGACCCTTTAGAAATGCAGACAACTTTCCAGGAGTTGATACAAAATATTTGCAAGACTGAAATATGCAATCTGAGCATGAAATGCCTTCCTTTAGATAAAGTTAACATTAAAAAGTGCATCTAATTTTGTAATCTTGCATCAATTGAAACAAATAAAATGTGGCACAAATTCATCAACTGCTGACATCCTCAGTAAAATCTACCATCTCTCTAAAGCCATACAACAGCTTCCAAGACCACCATTTTTATTTGCTCAAAAATAGCCTAGTTGTATTTTTTATCAAATACATAATTTTCTTGATCCCAACCTAACTGCCTGTATTATACTTTTGGCCTGCAAGATGCAGTGTTTATTCTATTATTCAATCTCATGATCTAGATCTATCTTTCCTAATAAAACAATGTATTAAAATAGATTTGCCTATTTCACACTGACCAACGAATACTGTCGGTGAAGGGGATTAGCACTGTCCTTGATTAAGCTTTTCTAGATGCCATTGTTTAAATATGGCATCACTGATGAAAAATTTAAACTCCCCTGTTAAAACAGCAGTTTGAAACCATCTTACCCAATATGTTTACATTTTATTATTTCTATTACATTATTCTATTTCTATCTTATCTATTAATAGATTTCTTATTAGTCTTTCCTTTTTTCTGCAAGATGCATTTTATCATAGAGTCTTGACTTTTCAATAACTCAGTTTGTATATCCTTTGCTTACAAAAATTATTCAGCAAGGTGGTTCTCATATCAATTAAACAAAATATGATAGACAGTTAAATTATGGGTATTATACAAAATGGAATCTATTCCTATAGAGCAGTGGTTCTCAACCTTTTTAATGCCGTGACCCCAACCGGTCGTAAGTCGAGGACTAAACCGGTCGTAAGTCGAGGACTTTCCCTGCCCGGGAGCACCGCGCATGCATGGTCCGCCCCCTGCGCCGGCCGAGGCGTAGCTGGCAAGCAGCAGAGACGGAGCAGGCCGACCACCAGCTGCCCAGCCCAAGGGAGGTAAGGCACCCGCCGGAAAAGGGGGAAAAAATGGACATAAAAAATGGACAAAAAAAAATGGCGGACAGCCTTGCTTGGTGACCCCCATGAAATGGTCGATCGACCCCAAATGGGGTCCCGACCCACAGGTTGAGAACCACTGCTATAGAGTTATAGTAAGAGTTATAGCTGTGATCAAGTAATATGTAATAATGAAAGCTCAGAGGCCATTATGTTTACTATCTAAAAATTGTGACATCACATAGCTACTAAATTTCAGAGGGTTTGGTAATTTTGAAGTCATAGCCCAAAGATCAATTTATATTGCAACTGTAGTAAGTAATGCTGCTACAGATCAAACCAATCTCTTAATCATGTTATTTTTTAAAATTAATAACAACAACAACAACAATAATAATAATAATAAAGTTGGAAGGGACCTTGGAGGTCATCTAGTCCAACCCCCTACTCAGGCAGGAAACCCTATACCATTTCAGACAAATGGCTGTCCAGTCTCTTCTTAAAAACTTCCAGTGTTGGAGCATTCACCACTTCTGGAGGCAGGTTGTTCCACTGGTTAATTGTTCTAACTGTCAGGAAGTTTCTCCTTAGTTCTAGGTTGCTTCTCTCCTTGATTAGTTTCCATCCGTTGCTTCTTGTCCTGCCT